>NW_026970138.1:0-300000 GCF_028390025.1 Pseudophryne corroboree | reverse complement strand
ATTGCTACGCAGCGAACAACGGCAGCATGCGATCAACTCGGAATGCCCCCCTATATACATAGAAACATGGATTTTTACTGCAGGAATTATGGTTAGTTTAGGGGTATCGGTTAGGGTCAACAGAGGTGTAGCTAGGGGTCCAAGCGCCCCTGGCAAAGTAAGGGTCTGGCACCCCCCCTTTCGATAAAGCATTGCAGTCCATTGGCGGTTACCATGTTGGAGCAACAGCAACTGACCCCCTCCCCCACACGCTGCCCTACATCATCGGCTGGGATTCACTGTTGGTGTGAAGCCACTGGGAACAGTCTGGTAGCATTAGCAGCAGTCTGTGTCATAGATAGGGAAGGCAGAAGGTTAACTAGCTAATAGCAGTCTGTTGGCAGCAGAGGCTGGGCGGGGGGCTGAGAATGAGCCAACGCTGATCAGTGTCCAGTCTGCTTAGACAAAAATATTTTGTGATCAGGGCTGGTTCTAGACCAAAGGAGCCAATGGCAAAAATTTCCTTTGGCACCCCCCCCCCCACACACACATACACACACACACACCAAAAAAGAACATATCCCAGTTTAACATAACGCTATGTGGTGCAAGGTGTGTAGCTGGTTACTTGTATCAAGACCTCTGACATTTGCCTTTTCACCCATATTGCATACTTTTTCTTGCAGGTTGTGTCTTAATTCAAGAAGTGTTCTAAGTACTTCAGCTTAGTATCTTTACTGACCCCTCTTTACCCCACACTACATAACTGACCCCTCTATACCCTACACTACATCACTGACCTTTCTATAACCATCACTGCATTACTGACCCCTCTATACAGTACACTGACCTCTATATACCTGCTAGTACATCCCTGATGCCTATATTCCCTAAGCTAAATCCCTGACGCCTCTATTCCCTACGCTACATCCCTGACGCCTCTATTCCCTATGCTACATCCCTGACGCCTCTATACCCTACGCTACATCCCTGATGCCTCTATTCCCTACGCTACATTCCTGATGCCTCTATAACCTACGCTACATCCCTGACGCCTCTATACCCTACGCTACATCCCTGACGCCTCTATACAGTACAATGCATTACTGATCCCTCTAGACCATACATCCTCATTACATCAGAGAGATAGTGAAACACTGGAAAAAATAAGGATAAAGTGGACTACAGAAACTGATGCTCTAAACAAAGGAGAGAGAGAGAAAAGCACAAGGGAAAGTGGGCAATCGGAACACCATAGAGAGAGGAGAGATAGAAATGCCTGAAAAAGTAAAGGGGGTTGGGTATGGCATCCGGCGCTCGGGATTCCAGCAGTCACATGATACCTAATCCTAACCCTCTGGGGGGGTGGCGGATAGGGCTAACCCTCAGGGGGTGGCAGCTAGGACTAACCCCCCCCCCCCTCCTAGTGCCTTCCCTAACACCCGCTCCCCCGGTCCTAACCCTCCCTCCAATACTCGCCTTCGGGATGTTGGCTGTCTGTGTGCCGGCACCAGTCTCCCAAGTGGTGTCAGGATTCCAACATCGGTCAAATGACCGCCGGTATACCGTCTGCCGGGATGGTAAATGTATCCTGAGGACAGGTAGTGAGTGTGGAGGGATAGGTGGTTCAGTAAAATGTAACAGCTCAAACTGCGATCATTCACTGATAAATTGATTTATAGCTCTCCCTTTTTAACCATTGCAGTCATAAAAGCAATGTTTTTTAAACTTTTAAATAAAGCTTGTTAGCATCCCCAGCACACTGTATATGCTGGGAGATGTAGTTCTCAATATGAAAACATTTAATTACTGTATGAACTCTAATTCCCCAACTGAAACCTCTCACAAACACACACTCCTAAATCTAGTACACACACACACACACACACACACACACACACACACACACACACACACATTTCCCCAGTACTGACAACTCTCATCACTTCCACACACTGACAACTCCCTCCTGCTCCTCTCCCCACTGACACTGACAGCTCCCTCACAGTCACACACATCCTCCACCCCCCCCACACACACACTGATAGCACACATGCACAAATTGGGCAGCAGGGGCAGCAGGGGGCAGGCTCTGACTTGAAGTGCTGAAATTCAACAGCTCTCTCGAACTTGCAAGGCATGGCTGTGCAGCTGTCTCCAGCCATCTCCTTGCCCACTGTGTAATTTGTGGCGTTCTCTGATGTTCCCCGCTCTGCCTCTACAACCGGCACATAATATACAGCAGTGGTGACTCCTGAGTATGGGCCTGGAGAACTCCGCCTACCGGGGGGTAGGGATTAATAATTTCAAAGGGGCAGAGCTAGGAGTGAAGCAGTGGACAGCAGTTGAGGAACGTTTCAAACTGTAACAGGGTTGGGACAATTTCAGTATCCTTCCCTCACCGTCTAATTGGTCAGTCCCACGCTGATTGCCATAGCGCCCTTTCGAGACTGCAGAACTCTATCCCTTAGCCACGGTTGGCACAGCTGGATGGTGCCCCTGGCAAGTGCCATCCTGGCCAAGGGGTAGATACGCCCCTGAGGGTCAGGGCCAGCAACAGAAATCTCGGGGCCCAGTGCACTGATATCTCTGGGGCCCCCTCAACCCCCCCTTAACTTGGCAGAGGGATCTTTAAAAAAAATGGAGCCTTTGACTCGGACCGTCAGTGAGGCCGGCAGGTGGTTTTCATACTGGGCTATCCAGCTCTTCGGTGGCGGTGGCAGGGACATTCAGAAAAGGGCCAGCACAGCAACATGCATAATAATGGAAATAAGTATGGACCACAGGGACTGGACAAAGTGATGGGGTAAAAGGAGGGGGGAGGGTTTAGTTGGCCTGTTAATTGTTTTCCTGCTTAAATTGAGCAGTTGGTGGATACACTTTAAAAAGCAATATTGGCACTGTGGCCCCATTATTTCTGTTCTTAATACTTGGAGCCCTGAACAAGTGTCCCCTTTGTCCCCCCTGTCACCGGGCCTGTTCAGGCGTTACCTATGGAGAAGCTGCGACATGACATCCTAGGACACGATACTGCACCATGCATCACCATTATATTTCAGTGTGCCTTGTCAATATTTAAATCTTGTTCTGTGTGACGTGAGTTGTAAATGGTTGAAAATCTCTGTGCTACAGTATCGTCACCATGTAGTTATAACAACACCGCAAAACCACCAAAAGACGTGTTTTGGTAGAGGGACTGCTGGAGGGGCCCATTGGGGCCCCCAGTTTGCTACCCCACCCCAGTATACCTGTGCTGTAGCCAGTGGAAGGGGCACTATCTTCCCGGTGATCTCTTCGGGAAGATGGTGCCGCACATAGAAAGCAAAGACTCTGGCTGCACTCTCCTGCCCTCGCTCTAAGCAAGGTGATCGGGCCACAAAAGGACCCCTGTCGGACCCCGGCCTGTGGGCCACAAAAGGATGCATTGGGGGCGGCATGCGGCCCATGGGTTTGACACCCCTGCCCTAGAGTATCAAAATTTGTTTCACGGCACCCCTAGGCCAAAGTTTTTTTTATTGAGAAATTCAGAAAAAAATATAAAATTAAGTAAATTGTGTTTATAGCATGTCATCCTCAGGTTCAGTTATGTTGTGAGGGAATGGTTTTGCCAATTTAATAAAGTATAAATAATTTTAATTGGTCCTGGACCACCAAACTATGCTACCAGTGCAAGAACCCCAGTTTGGAAACTACTGCCATAAAATAAACCTTTTTTGTTTTTTTTAAACTACATGTAATACACTTTAGATCTCAGTTCCTAAAAGGTTTTAAACCCTTGCATACAGTAAACTACACATATTTAAAAATCCTACACCGGGCACAAGTGCTCACGGGCCAATTTCATGGCAGTCTCGGATAGGAGGGCATTGTGGATTCACCAAGGGAATGCTGATGCTGACTCCAAGAAGAAAGGGAGTCTCTTCCCTATGAAGGTGAAGCCTTGTTTGGCGACGGCCTAGTTAATTTGATCTCGGCAGCTCCCGCAGGTAAGTCATCCTTCTTGCCCTATGTTCCCTCTCAACGGTTGAAGACGCATCATTATCTGACGCAGTCATTTCGGCCCAATAGATATGCAAGAAGTTAAGATTCCCCTTTCTTTGCAGGTAGAGGAAGGAAAAGAGGGAAGAGGTCTGTAGCCTCTTCAAGATCGCAGGAGCAGAGATCGTCCTCTGCTTCTGCCAAATCCACTGCATGACGCTGGGGCTCTCTTGCAGGAGCCCGCACCAGTGGGGGGCACGTCTAAAACTCTTCAGTCAGTTCTAGATTCATTCGGACCTGGACTCGTGGGTTTTACAAATAGTGTCCCAAGGGTACAAACTGGGGTTTCAAGACGTTCCCCCTCACCGATTGTTCAAATCAGCCTTAGTCAGCAGGGAGAAGGTTTTTATTCAAGCCTCTTCGTGGTCCAGAAGCCGGACGGCTCAGTCAGACCAATCTTAAATCTGAAATCCCTTAATTTCTACCTAAAGAAATTCAATTTCAAGATGGAATCTCTCAGGGTAGTGATCTCCAGTCCGGGGGATAAAGGAGATTTCATGGTTTTGGTAGACATAAAGGATGCCTACTTATATGTTCCCATTTAGCCACTGCATCAAGCTACCTGAGGTTTGCAATTCAGGATTGTCATTACCAATTTCAGACGTTGCCGTTTGGTCTGTCCACGGCTCCGAGGATTTTCACCAGGGTGATGGCGGAAATGATGGTCCTCCTTCACAAGCAAGGAGTCACAATTATCCCGTACTTGGATGATCTCCTGATAAAGGCGAGATCCAGGGACCAGTTGGTGCAAAACATCTACTCTCCCTGACAGTTCTTCAACAACATGGTTGGCTCCTAAACTTGCCAAAATCGCAGTTGGTCCCAATGACGCGGTTGTTGTTTTTGGGAGTGATACTGGACACAGAAGAGGTTTTCTTCTAGTGGAAAGGCTCTGGAGATCCAGAGTCTGGTCAAACAAATTCTGAAACCAGCAAGAGTGTTAATCCATCAATGCATTCAGTTGCTGGGGAAGATGGTTGCGGCCTACGAGGCCATTCAGTTTGGCAGGTTCCATGCCAGAGTGTTCCAGTGGGACCTGTTGGACAAGTGGTCCGGATCCCACCTACACATGCACCGGAGGATAATCCTGTCTTCCAAGACCAGAATCTCACTCCATTGGTGGCTGCACAGTTCTCACCACCTAGAGGGGCGATGGTTCGGGATCCAGGACGGGATCCTAGGGACCACGGATACAACCCTCCGAGGCTGGAGAGCAGTCACACAGGGGGAAAACATCCAAGGAAGATGGTCAAGTCTTCCTTGGATGTTTTCATCTCCACATAAATGTTCTGGAGTTAAGGGCCATTTAATAACTGCAGACACAGTACGCACTGGGACGGGTGCCCAGCATCCTCTACGGACTAAGAGAAAAGGATTTACCGGTAGGTATTAAAATCCTATTTTCTCTAACGTCCTAGAGGATGCTGGGGACTCCGTAAGGACCATGGGGATAGACGGGCTCCGCAGGAGACATGGGCACTTTAAGAAAGACTTTAGTTCTGGGTGTGCACTGGCTCCTCCCTCTATGCCCCTCCTCCAGACCTCAGTTTGATACTGTACCCAGTGGAGACTGGGTGCTTTTCAGGAGCTCTCCTGAGCTTTCTGACAGAAAGTATTTTGTTAGGTTTTTAATTTTCAGGGAGCACTACTGGCAACAGACTCCCTCATCGAGGGACTGAGGGGAGAGAAGCAGCCCTACTATCTGAGTTGCAAGGTCCTGCTTCTTAGGCTACTGGACACCATTAGCTCCAGTGGGATTGGTACGCAGGATCTCACCCTCGCCGTCCGTCCCAGAGCCGCGCCGCCGTCCCCCTCGCAGAGCCGGAAGATAGAAGCCGGGTGAGTATGAGAAGAAAAGAAGACTTCAGAGGCGGCAGAAGACTTCATGATCTTCACTGAGGTAACGCACAGCACTGCAGCTGTGCGCCTTTGCTCCCATACACCTCACATACTCCGGTCACTGTAAGGGTGCAGGGCGCAGGGGGGGCGCCCTGGGCAGCAATATAAACCTCTTTCGCAAAAATATAACATATATACAGCTGGGCACTTTATATATGTATAAGCCCCCACCAATTTTACAGTTTAAGCGGGACAGAAGCCCGCCTCCGAGGGGGCGGGGCTTCTCCCTCAGCACTCACCAGCGCCATTTTTTCTCCACAGCACCGCTGAGAGGAAGCTCCCCGGACTCTACCCTGCTTATACCACGTTAGACAAGAGGGTTGAAAAGAGGGGGGGGGGGGCACATAATTCGCAAATTACATACAGCAGCACTACTGGGCAAACATTAAGTTACTGTTTTATTCCTGGGTTATATAGCGCTGGGGGGTGTGCTGGCATACTCTCTCTCTGTCTCTCCAAAGGGCCTTGTGGGGAACTGTCTTCAGAAAAAGCATTCCCTGTGTGTGTAGTGTGTCGGTACACGTGTGTCGACATGTCTGAGGAAGAAGGCTATATTAGAGAGGAGCGGGAGCAAATGAATGTGGTGTCTCCGCCGACAGCTGATTGGATGGATATGTGGAATGTTTTAAATGCTAGTGTAAACTCATTGCACAAAAGATTAGACAAGGCAGAAGCTTTGGGACAGTCAGGATTTAAACCCATGCCTTATCCTATGTTGCAGGGACTGTCAGGGTCTCATAAGCGCCCACTATCCCAGATTGTTGACACAGATACCGACACGGATTCTGACTCCAGTGTCGATTACGATGATGCAAAGTTACAGCCAAAATTGGCAAAATCCATTCGATTTATGATTATGGCAATAAAAGATGTTTTGCACATCACAGAGGAACCCCCTGTCGCTGACAAGAGGGTACATATGTACAAGGGAAAGAAGCCTGAGGTAACCTTTCCCCCCTCACACGAGCTGAACGAGTTATGTGAAAAAGCTTGGGAATCTCCAGATAAAAGACTGCAGATTTCCAAAAGGATTCTTATGGCGTATCCTTTCCCATCAACGGATAGGTTACGATGGGAATCCTCCCCTAGGGTGGACAAAGCATTAACACGCTTATCCAAGAAGGTAGCCCTCCCGTCCCAGGATACGGCTACCCTCAAAGAGTGTGCTGACCGCAAACAGGAGATTACCCTGAAGTCCATTTATACACATTCAGGTACCTTACTCAGACCGGCAATTGCGTCGGCCTGGGTGTGTAGTGCTGTAGCGGCATGGACAAATACCTTATCTGAGGGGATGGATAGCCTAGACAAGGATACTATTTTATTGACCCTGGGGCATATAAGAGATGCTGTCCTATATATGTGTGTATGCAAACTACAGGTGGTGCTGCAGGGCCCACACCCTTTTACTTGTCTTGTAGAGCAGCTCTGAAGCTGTTACAGTGCCCAGCTGCTGCAAGAAATCAGCTTGAATGCTTCAGGGGCTTGGGCATGGCCAACATGAGCCCCACACCGAAGGAGGGTGGGGGTGTTTAATGCAAACTTGGGGTTATCCAAGCACCGCAAAAGGCCGCCATGCCCTGCATGCCCCTTTTCATATACAGATGAGGGTTCCAGCCAACTTTGGCCCACTGCTTGGATGACATCACCGTATGCAAATCCGTCTGCTGCAGACCTTCCCCCAGGAATGCTTGCAATAGTTGTTGCATATGGTTTAATGTCTGAGGGTGCTTCAGTATTAGGCAGCCTTCTGCCCTCCCATGTTCATCTGAAAAGATGTGGTCTCCCTGCAGTTGTTGTCCCCAGACGAGAGTTCCCTTGTGCTTCCTCAGTTAAATCTCCTTAACTTGACGGGGGTGTGCCCGAGCAGCCGCCCTCCCCAGCCCTATCCCAACACATACTTATCTTGCATATGAGATCTCTTGATCATGAAGATAGTTCTCACAGGTTGAGGTTCATCCTGGCCCCGCTCCCCGCTGGAGATCGCTGATGGGGACAGCAGCGGGGCTTCAGCAGAAGGGTGAGTATGTGTGGCCAGAGACCTCCCTTCCCATGTGCAGGCCTGCAGAGTCTGCCGCGCAGGATGGGGCATGTGGCACTGGCACTCTCCCTCCCAGGGGCTCTTCCAGATGTAGCTCCTCAGCAGTATTTTTCCCGGGCTGCGCGGCGCTCTCCCCGACTGGCATCCGCCCTGGAACACTGCCTTCCTCAACGCAACATCAGCAGGGGGCCCTGGCCTCATCACCATCCCAGGTCTTTCTCATGTATGTACCATGTATGTGTGTGTGATATATGTATGAATCATATATGTTTGTGATATATATATATATTCCATAGACAAAAAACCTTACGGTTTCACATGTCCCATTAAGGCTTCTTAGACATGATAGAAATTTCAGAAACCTGTTGTAACTCTTCCACTCAAACTCCAAAAAGCAATGAAATTCCGATCATTAAGGCTGACGCCTTAATGGACGTGTTCCTTGCGCAATACAGATATGGTATGCCATCACAGCCTGTGGGTAAGTGCAGATTCAGCACTCTCACAGAGTGAGATTGCTGTCACTCACACAATGGTGGAGCTGCTAATTCACAGATTTGTGTGCTCATTGGAATACACACATGCAGTCTATGCAACTGAAGGTCTGAGCAGTTTTGTGGTGCTCCCATCCCACACAGTGCCCACAACCATCCCATTCAGTCAACACAACAAAGCCACCTTGTTACAACATCCTTCTAACTCCATACATCCATCTCACTTAGTATACACATTTAGCTCCCTCAAACATCTTGGTTAATTGCTAAACTATAATACCCCATCTACGGTCTATGCATCTACACTTACTTCCCCTATACACCCCCATGCTGCCCGGTCTTCCCCAATCCCTACTGCTGTGTTCTCCCATCTGTGCTAGTCTGTACTAACTTATCTGTACCATCTGTCTTTCCCCACCTGTGCATTGTCTGTACCACCGTTTCCTTCTCTCTGTGCTGCTCAGTGTTTCCTTCTTCAACGTCACTCTGCCTCCTCCAGTACATGGCACACTGTCTTCTCTCCCATCTGCACCAGTTTTCTACCCATCCATGCCAGTGTTTTCAACCCATCTGCACCATTTCCCGCATCTGCACCGCTCTGTCTCCCTTCCCATACTTGCTGCTTAATCTACCCCCCATCCACACCACTCTTACCCTATTCATGTAGCTGACATCCTGAAGGTAAATTTAGTGGATCCTGCGCTCTTGGCAGGGGATAACCGCCACAGCCCACCCCCCAGTGGTCCGGAAACGCCTCCGTTGTGCAGACCATGCCCTGCCAATGGCATTCTAACGCTGTTTGCACGCCCCCCTCCTTCCCCGCAATCACCTCTGCCTATCAATCAGGCAGGGTAATAGCATCTCACTGGGCTCCTGGGGTACGCACGCGCAGTGCGGCCATTGCACGTGCGCACCTCACAAACTAATTCAGACTGCAATCGCTGCTGCTGCTGCTGCGGTCTGAATTACCCCCTGTGTTTCTCTGTCCCCCCCATTAGTGCTGCTTAGTGTTCCCTCTATCCACACACTTCTGTTCCCCCATCCACACCGCTCTCCTCCCTCCAATCAACAACACTCTTACCTCATCTGAGCAGCTTTGTCTTCCGCTCAGACCTTCAGTTGCATAGACTGCATGTGTGTATTCCAATGAGCACACAAATCTGTGAATTAGCAGCTCCACCATTGTGTGAGTGACAGCAATCTCACTCTGTGAGAGTGCTGAATCTGCACTTACCCACAGGCTGTGATGGCATACCATATCTGTATTGCGCAAGGAACACGTCCATTAAGGCGTCAGCCTTAATGATCGGAATTTCATTGCTTTTTGGAGTTTGAGTGGAAGAGTTACAACAGGCTTCTGAAATTTCGATCATGTCTAAGAAGCCTTAATGGGACATGTGAAACCGTAAGGTTTTTTGTCTATGGAATTTCATCGCTTTTTTTAAATTTATTTTTTTTATTCAGAAATGTAAAATTTCACTTAAAGAATAAACATTTGATTTTTTAAATGTTTAATGAAAATGTTCGTATAACATCACTGTTCTGTGCAAAATTATTTTATTAACCAAACCAAATTGTTTAAGGTCCGTACACACTTAACGATTTAATGAGCGACGTCGCTCATTTTATCGTTAAGTGTGTATGCAGCCAGCGACAAACGATGCGCGGCCCCGCGGGTCGGCAACAATCTTCGCTGTCGGTAGGGCATGCAGGAAGGATGTGGACTGTCGTCCACGACCTTCATGCAGGGCTGGCGGGGGCGTGACGTCACTGAGCGATAAGAGCGGTCATATCGCTCAGTGTGTACAGTCGGCCGCTGGACGGCCCGGGAGGGGAAACATTAGACGATGTAGCTCACAGAGTGACATCGTTTAATGTGTACGGGCCTTTAGACTTTGGTCAAAATATTTTGCTGCCTTTGCAGCTGATGCAGGGAGGGGGGTAGGCGGCAGCAGCCTGTAACTGAGGCTGGAGGTAGGCGTGAAATGCATTGCTTGTACGTGTGAGTACGTGGTGTCAGGTGCTGCGCGTGTATATGTGTGTGTGTGTCAGGTGCTGCCTGTGTATGTGTGTGTCAGCTCCTGTGTGTATGTGTGTGTCAGGTGCTGCGTGTATATATGAGTGTGTCTGATGGTGCGTGTGTATGCGTCAGCTGCCGCACGTGTGTGTGTGTGTGTGTGTCAGGTGTTGCGGGTGTATATGTGTGCGAGTATCAGGTGCTCTGCGTGTGTACAAGTGTATGTCTGGTGCTGTGCATGAATACGTATGTCTGTGTCAGGTGATGCGCGTGTACATGAGTGTGCGTCAGGTGCTGCGCGTGTACATGAGTGTGCATTAGGTGCTGCGCGTGTACATGAGTGTGCGTCAGGTGCTGCGCGTGTACATGTGTGTGCCTCAGGTGCTGCGCGTGTACATGAGTGTGCGTCAGGTGCTGCGCGTGTACATGTGTGTGCCTCAGGTGCTGCACGTGTCTATGTGTGTGTGAGTAAGGCACTGCATGTGTATGTGTGTGTCTGATGGTGTGCGTGTATATGTATGTGTCAGGTGCTGCGTGTATATGCATGTGTCAGGTGCTGCGTGTATATGCATGTGTCAGGTGCTGCGTGTATATGCATGTGTCAGGTGCTGCGTGTATATGCATGTGTCAGGTGCTGCGTGTATATGCATGTGTCAGGTGCTGCATGTTTATTTTATTGTGTCTGATGCTACGTGTGTGTGTGTCAGGTGCCGCACGTGTATGTGTGTGTGTCAGTTGTTGCGCGTGTATATGTGTGTGTGTCAGGTGTTGCGCGTGTATGTGTGGGTCAGGTGCTGCATGTTTATTTTATTGTGTCTGATGCTACGTGTGTGTGTGTCAGGTGCCGCACGTGTATGTGTGTGTGTCAGGTGTTGCGCGTGTATGTGTGGGTCAGGTGCTGCATGTTTATTTTATTGTGTCTGATGCTACGTGTGTGTGTGTCAGGTGCCGCACGTGTATGTGTGTCAGGTGTTGCGCGTGTATGTGTGTGTCAGGTGCCGCGCGTGTATGTGTGCGTCAGGTGCCGTTCCCCTTCTTCCCATCCCAGCTCTCTCTGTAGAATACAGCTCTGCACCCAGAGAGAGGGAAAGACTAGGGGGCTGATCACTGCACTGCTCACTTTTTGGTCATGAGTTCGGCCTCCTGTTTCTTCCAGTGCTGTGTTCCTGCAGCCTAGCCCTCCCTGTTGTGCCAGAGAATCAGCCCTTCCTTCCCCTGACAGAGAGAGAGAGCCCGAGGCAGAGACACTCTTCCCGTAGCTGGCCTACCCCCAGTACTTCAGCACTGGCCATGCGGCAGTCAACAAAGGAGACCAGCAGGGGGTTCTGGCAGCATCAGCTGTGGCCGCAGCTGGATCGGGGAGGCCTGCAGTGTCTGAGGTGGGCAACACTTCCTCCGCCGCTGTCACCTTCCCCTGCCGGAGAGAAAGCCAGAGACATACCCTTCCCGCAGCTGGGATACCCCTAGTACCTCAGCGCTGGACAGGCAGAAGTCTATGGAGGGGACCGGCAGGGGTTTCGGGCCGCAGCAGTAGCAGCGGCCGCAGTCAGATCAGGGAGGCCTGCAGGGTCAGAACTGGGCAGCACTTCCACCAACACTGTCACCTCTGTGCTGGGCATGTACACCAGTCCGTACGGACGGAGGTGTCCACAACAGGCAGCAGTATAATGAGTCAGACAAACTCATTACACGCTGCCCACTGCTGCGCCGCATGCCCTCGATGGAGGAAGCCTAGATGCGGTCCCCAGCGGCAGCGAGGGAGAAGGGTGATCACATCACCCTTCAACCCGGCACCTCACAATCAGCTGGGGATCTGCAGTAGCTTCATCTCTCTCTTCCTCTCCCTCTCTGACAGCACAGCAGCCCCTCTGGGTCCCATGTAGCTCTGCCCCCCTGCTCACAGTTCACTCGGCCTCTCCTGATTAAAAAGAAAATAAGAGCCTGACCTGCTGCTCAGATGCGAGGAGGGGACGGGCGGTAGGTCCTCTGTGAGTACACTACACAGTCAAAATTAACTCTGACTCCTCACAACAGTGTGGACTGCAGGCGACGTCAGATGCCAATTTGGGTGTGCTTGCCGCACTACCTGCCCATCAAGCCCAACGTGGCATTTTGTATTAGGAACCCTATAACAGCATTCCGACATCCCTCCCTATGACGCTGCCATCCATACACTGCCGCTCTCATACATCCGTACACCGCCACTCTCATACATCCGCACACTGCCGCTCTCACACAACTGTACACTGTTGCTCTCATACATTCATACACTGCCGCTCTCATACATCCGTACAACCCCGCTCTCATACATCCGTACAACCCCGCTCTCATACATCCGTACAACCCCGCACTCTTACAGCCGCACTCTTACAGCCGCACTCTTACAGCCGCACTCTTACAGCCGCACACCGCCGCACACATACAGCCGCACACCATCGCACTCATACAGCCGCACACCGACGCAGTTATACAGCCGTACATTGCCGCTCTCATACATCCGCACACTGCCGCTATCATACATCCGCACACTGCCGCTCACATCTATACATACATAGCCTCCATACATCTACACATCCAATCCTCGCGCAAGGGAACACTGAAATCACTATCACTTTTCCCCGGGGTGTGACCACAGCCAGCCACTACTCCGGCCACCTTCTTGTGACACCAAAATGCATCTTACCTATCATCAGGGTGGTGCTGCTGCTGGGGGCAGGTTGCTGCCTCAGTCTCCTAGTTGGTGCTGCGATTGGAGGGGGTACTGCTTCCCTGTGCTGCCACTGTCTCCCGGATCATCGTGCCGCTGGCTGAATTGCAGCTTGACGCTACTGCTGCCGGGAGTAACAGCTTCCTGACTGTTGTTGCTGGTGGCTGCCTACTGCTCATTGCCGCCGGAACACTGACCGGCTCGGCAGTGATGCTGGCGGAGGAGTAGTGGCGGTGGGGTGGTGCCTGCTCCCTTCCCTCGAGCATGCCGCAGTGTAAAAAAATAAATAATAGAGAGCATACCAGGGTGAGTCTGTATGGATCACAGTGATTACACGGGGCACAGCATAAGGACACCTTGCTGTGAGGGGCTCTGCCCACACAGATTGCTGCACCCTCTCTGATGTCAGCCGCTGCCCTCTCGTTCTCTGGGCGGCCAGTTCCAGTGTGAGGTAGGAGAGGAAGAGAACACACAGGTGTTAGGCGCCGTGGTCCGCGATGTCCTTGCGGCCCGGCGCCTAGCAACTAGGGACGCCGAGCGTGCTAGCCGCCGGCTCCCTAGCAACGCTAGGACGCCGGGCGCGCTGAGCCGCCTGGACCCTAGCAACGGGGACGCCACGGACGGACTGCGCTCCCCTTGCAGGGTCAATCAAGTGAACTACACACACACACTTGTCTTCTGGTCGTGCAGCAAGGCAGCTGCACGGCATTGTGCTAATCAGGCTCTGAACTTCTGATTGAAGGACTCCCTGCTAAATACCTTCTCAGTGCTTCACACAGACGCCGGTAATAGCTTCCTGCATGCTGCTTTGGTTTGCTGACGTCTGTTCCAGTTCTGCTGTGTCCGGTCATTCCTGTCCTCAGAGTTCCTGAATCTTAGTGTTGTCATCTCTTCCCAAGGAGTCTTCCAGTCCTCATTTACCCGCAACAGTCGCTAGAGGATCTCGTGTGGTTTTCGTGAGTGGCGCTTTATTTTGTATTCTGTGTTGGTGCATTTGCGGAGGTTTACGCTCCCACACTCCTCTCCGGAACTCGCCGGTGCCGGGTAGAAGAGTGGACAAGTGGGTATTTTGGTTGTCCTTTTCCCTGGCGGTTTTCCGCACATACTCTAGTTTAAAGTTAGTTTTGAGCCCCCGGCTTTGTTGTTTAGTAGAGGGCCCCTTGTTATCACCCTGTCTCGGATTTCTCTTTGTCTCCCATTAAGACCTGAGGGGGCATCGGAGTTGGGCAGACGTAATCCGCCCTTCAAACGCGGCTGCCATGGGCCCAAGCAACCATAGTCTCGCAAGAGATTTCTGACAGCACGGGCGAGACAACGGAGATAGGGCGCCAGGGGCTATTCCCGTTCCCACTCCCTTTCCAAGCATTACGTTCCAGTACTCAGGTCCTTGCTATAAGATATCCCCAGACCAGAGTATTGGAATCATAACAGGAGAGCAGCCCTGATATATAACAGAGGTGGAAGTTCTATAGGCAGCAGAGACGGAGACCAGCCAGCCAGTCTCCCAGTGCCCTGATCACTACACGCCGCCAGCACAGCATTACAGGAGGGTCCTATAGTGCTGCCCTGAGCTAACAGGTGTGTGTACCAGTGTGCTGCGCCCTGGTGTCTCTGAGAGGGGTGAGGTCACCGTGCCGCTTTAGTATATGGCTTTTCCTTAGTACTGTAAGTTACAGCCCTGCACTAGTAGTGGCAACTCTGCCCTATGTGAACCTGTGAGGTTATTTTCCTATTTACAGAATAACCGGGGAGAAGGCGGCCATATTGCGGCTCTCAAGAGAAGGCACTCTAGTACACCCCCTGCTGGCGGCCACTGCGCAGGCGCAACAAATTGAAATGCCCGATCTCTATAATGGGGCATATTTCTCTTAATTAAAAAAAACCTGTAACTTTCTGAAAAACCACAACCCCAAAAGGCACTTCACAGGGACATGCTCTATCTAATAAAACAAACCCCAAGTCATATATATATATATATATATATATATATATATATATATATATAAAATAAGATTTTACTCACCGGTAAATCTATTTCTCGTAGTCCGTAGTGGATGCTGGGACTCCGTAAGGACCATGGGGAATAGCGGCTCCGCAGGAGACTTGGCACAACTAAAGAGAGCTTTAGGACTACCTGGTGTGCACTGGCTCCTCCCCCTATGACCCTGCTCCAGTCCTCAGTTAGGATACTGTCACTAAGGAAGGATTTTGAATCCCGGGTAAGACTCATACCAGCCACACCAATCACACCGTACAACTCGTGATATTATACCCAGTTAACAGTATGACAACAACGGAGCCTCTGCACAGATGGCTCTCAACAATAACCCTTTTGTTAACAATAACTATGTACAAGTACTTGGGATGGGCGCCCAGCATCCACTACGGACTACGAGAAATAGATTTACCGGTGAGTAAAATCTTATTTTCTCTGACGTCCTAAGTGGATGCTGGGACTCCGTAAGGACCATGGGGATTATATCAAAGCTCCCAAACGGGAGGGAGAGTGCGGATGACTCTGCAGCACCGAATGAGCGAACTCTAGGTCCTCCTCAGCCAGGGTGTCAAACTTGTAAAATCTTGCAAATGTGTTTGACCCCGACCAAGTAGCAGCTCGGCAAAGTTGTAAAGCAGAGACCCCTCGGGCAGCCGCCCAAGAAGAGCCCACCTTCCTCGTGGAATGGGCTTTTACTGATCTAGAATGCGGCAGTCCCGCCGCAGAATGACAGTCCTGTACCACAAATCTGAGGTACTCCTGGTGAGGAGAGTAAATGGGGACATGCAGGTAAGCATCCTTGATGTCCAGTGATACCATGTAATCCCCTTCCTCCAGGCTTGAGATAACCGCCCTGAGCGATTCCATCTTGAACTTGAACCGTTTTATATACGTGTTCAAAGATTTAAAATGGGTCTCACCGAACCGTCCGGTGGAATAG
This sequence comes from Pseudophryne corroboree, assembly GCF_028390025.1. NCBI lineage: Eukaryota > Metazoa > Chordata > Amphibia > Anura > Myobatrachidae > Pseudophryne > Pseudophryne corroboree. The sequence continues at coordinate 283,889 of NW_026970138.1, read as the reverse complement.
TAACCCCTTCCTTGTTGAAGGAGGGGTACCTTGACTATCACCTGCTGCAAATACAGCTTGTGAATTTGCCTCTATCACAGCCTCCCTGTCCAAGGGAGATGTTGGCAAGGCAGATTTTAGGAAACGGCGAGGGGGAGACGTCTCGAATTCCAGCTTGAATCCCTGAGACACTACTTGTAGAATCCAGGGATCCACCTGTGAGCAAGCCCACTGATTGTTGAAGCATTTGAGACGGGCCCCCACCGCACCTGGCTCCACCAGTGGAGCCCCAGCGTCATGCTGTGGACTTAGCGGAAGCGGGGGAGGACTTTTGTTCCTGGGAACTGGCTGTATATATATATATATATATATATATATATGCACACACACTCATGTATATACATGCATACACAAATACACGTATGTACATGTTTATGTATGTATAATACACTGAGTACATTATATTTATGAATTAATTGCTTCCCGATTCTGCAGCAGCATCATCAGCACCATCAGTGTTACTCACAGTCACTTCACACTGACTGCTGCACAACACATCACTTAATTTTCGGGCCGCCCGCCACCTGGTGAAGAGACATGGGAGATGAAGGACCAGCAGTGCCACGTTGAGCGGAAGTATTGTGAATTAGTTACCCACACACTCCTTGTGACACCTGCTCCCTGTCTGCCCTCCCACCCGCCGCCTGCCATCCGGAACCCGCACTGACAAGTAAGTCTCAGCAGAATGTGTCTGCCGGCGGCTCCCAGTCCCCCCTAGAGGAACACTGCCAGTGGTGTGGCAGCCGCGGCACACTAGGACTGAGTGACCGCAGCGGGAGGAAAGCACGGGTGGGCGGGAGGAGAGCATAGGCGGACATCACCACGTCACATTGCAAGGTGACACCAGTCCCCCCAGTGAGGCCGCCGACGAATGCACTCAGCATAGTATTAGCAGCAGGCAGAGGGGGGGCGGGCGCAGCGGTGGTGGGAGGTACGGAAATGAGCTACAGGCTAGGCTCCACCGATCACACACTCAGCGATCACTGTGCCACAGCAAGCGTGGCGTGCAGCGGTGCTGGACATTAGGGAGTGCCTGTGCGCACCAGGCACCCCCTGTACGCACGCCTATGCGCTACCACCCCCCATATGCCACACTACATCACTATGCTATAGCCCTCCCATATGCTGCACTTCATAGTTACACTATACCCCCCATACAACATACTACATCACCACAGTACACTACTCACAATAAAATTAAAACATCCCAGTTCCTCATTCTTAATGAGCTCACGTGAGTTCTCTCCCCAACGGAGCTCCAGACCAAGTAACAATGAAGACACCAGCAGCGTGTAGGGGGCAGGCCTGGTCCACTTGTCAGGAGAGAGCAGTCACTGGAGGGTAAGAAGGGGGCGGGGCCTAGTCCTACAGACGGGAGAGAGCACAGACAGGAGAGAGCAAGGTACAGGGGTAGAAGGGGACTGCTGATGTGAAGGGGGCGGGGCCTATTCTTGCATCCTTTCAAAATTCGACTTTTTAAAATTCGACATTTGACAAATTCGACTTTTCTGCAATGGTACAAATGCGGCAATTCAACAAAAGTATATTCAATTGAAGTTTGTAAATTCGACAACAGTGCTTTTAAACAGTAAATTCGTCATTTTCAATCCGCCACACTTTGCAGGCGGAATCTAATAAAAAATAATATTTTTTTGGGGTAATAGCATATCTATTTATATTAGAAGGGATTAGGTACTTGGTTTCGTCTTTTTTGGAGGCACAAGTATTATTTATATATTTTTTAAAAGATTATTATTATTATTATTTTTTTTTAAATGGAATGTGAAAAACCCGGAAAAGAAAAATTGCGTGGGGTCCCCCCTCCAAAGCATAACCAGCCTCGGGCTCTTCGAGCCGGTCCTGGTTCTAAAAATCCGGGGGAAAAACGGACAGGGGATCCCCCGTATTTTTAAAACCAGCTCCGGGCTCTGCGCCTGGTGCTGGTGCAAAAAATACGGGGGACAAAAAGAGTAGGGTCCCCCATTATTTTTACACCAGCATCGGGCTCCACTAGCTGGACAGATAATGCCACAGCCGGGGGTCACTTTTATACAGTGCCCTGCGGCCGTGGCATTAAATATCCAACTAGTCACCCCTGGCCAGGGTACCCTGGGGGAGTGGGGACCCCTTCAATCAAGGGGTCCCCCCCCAGCCACCCAAGGGCCAGGGGTGAAGCCCGAGGCTGTCCCCCCCATCCAAGGGCTGCGGATGGGAGGCTGATAGCCTTGAGAAAATTGAAAGAATATTGTTTTTTCCAGTAGTACTACAAGTCCCAGCAAGCCTCCCCCGCAATCTGGTACTTTGAGAACCACAAGTACCAGCATGCGGGAGAAAAACGGGCCCGCTGGTACCGGTAGTTCTACTGGGGAAAAAATACCCAAATAAAAACAGGACACAGACACCGTGAAAGTATAACTTTATTTCACACCTGCCGACACACACATACTTACCTATGTTGACACGAAGCAGTCGGTCCTCTTCTCCAAGTAGAATCCACGGGTACCTGAAAATAAAAGATAATTATACTCACCTGATCCAGGTTCCAGATTAACTCCACGTACTTGGCAAAACAACAAACCGAACACCCGGACCAGACGGACTGAAAGGGGTCCCATGTTTACACATGGGACCCCTTTCCACGAATGCAGACATCCGAATCTCGCGGGAATCCGACAGCGGGATGATGACGTTCGGGCGCGCTCGGGTTAGCCGAGCAAGGCGTGAAGGTTCGAACCTGCCTCGGACCCATGTAAAATGGGTGAAGTTCGGGGGGTCCGGATTCCGACGAACCGAACCCACTCATCACTAGTATGTACGTGTGTGTCAGGTGCCGTGCGCGTACGTTCGTGTGTGTCAGGTGTCGTGCGTGTACGTGTGTGTGTGTGTGTGTCAGGTGGCGCGTACCTACATGTGTGTATGTCAGGTGCTGTGCATGTGTGTACGTACACGCGTGTATGTGTCAGGTGCCGCGCGTGTACGTGTGTGTGTGTGTGTGCCAGTGTGCCAGGAGCCACGCGTGTACATGCGTGAGGGTGTCAGGAGCCGCACGTATACGTACATACGTGTAGGTTTCAGGTGCCGCGCGTATACATACGTGTGTGTGTGTCAGGAGCCGAGCGCGTACGTACATGTGTGTGTGTCAGGAGCAACGCGCGTGTGTGTCAGGAGCCACATGTGTGCATACGTGTGTGTGTCAGGTGCCACACATGTACGTACGTACGTACGTGTGTGTGTGTGTGTGTGTGTGTCAGGTGCCGCGCGTGTACGTGTGTGTGTCAAGTGCCGCGTGTGTACGTACGTATGTGTGTGCCTGGAGCCGCGCGTGTACATACATGTGTGTGTGTCTCAGGTGCTGTACGTGTATGTGTGTGTCTCAGGTGCTGCACGTGTATATGTGTGTATTTCAGGTGCTGCATTTGTATGCGTCAGCTGCCACGTGGGTGTCAGGTGTTGAGCATTCTACACGACATAGCCCTGAATTTTCCAATGCGTAGCTCTTTGCAAAAGAGAGATATTGGCAAGGAAAAGCTGTCTTGTACCTTTGCATTTTTCTCCCAAACGAAGGACACTAGAAATAAATTTTTAAAGCCTCCTGTTAGGCCATCATCTACACGACATAGCCCTGAATTTTCCAATGCGCAGCTCTTTGCAAAAGAGAGATATTGGCAAGGAAAAGCTGTCTTGTACCTTTGCATTTTTCTCCCAAACGAAGGTCACTAGAAAGAAAATATTAAAGCCTCCTGTTAGGCCATCATCTACACGACATATCCCTGAATTTTCCAATGCGCAGCTCTTTGCAAAAGAGAGATATTGGCAAGGAAAAGCTGTCTTGTACCTTTGCATTTTTCTCCCAAACGAAGGACACTAGAAAGAAAATTTTAAAGCCTCCTGTTTAGACCATCATCTACACGGCATAGCCATGAATTTTCCAATGCGCAGCTCTTTGCAAAAGAGAGATATTGGCAAGGAAAAGCTGTCTTGTACCTTTGCATTTTTCTCCCAAACGAAGGACACTAGAATTAAAATTGTAAAGCCTCCTGTTAGGCCATCATCTACACGACATAGCCCTGCATTTTCCAATGCGAAGCTCTTTGCAAAAGAGATATATTGGCAAGGACAAGCTGTCTTGTACCTTTGCATTTTTCTCCCAAACGAAGGTCACTAGAAAGAAAATTTCAAAGCCTCCTGTTAGGCCATCATCTACACGACATAGCCCTGAATTTTCCAATGCGTAGCTCTTTGCAAAAGAGAGATATTGGCAAGGAAAAGCTGTCTTGTACCTTTGCATTTTTCTCCCAAACGAAGGTCACTAGAAAGAAAATTTTAAAGCCTCCTGTTAGGCCATCATCTACACGACATATCCCTGAATTTTCCAATGCGTAGCTCTTTGCAAAAGAGAGGTATTGGCAAGGAAAAGCTGTCTTGTACCATTGCATTTTTCTCCCAAACGAAGGACACTAGAAAGAAAATTTTAAAGCCTCCTGTTAGGCCATCATCTACACGACATAGCCCTGAATTTTCCAATGCGCAGCTCTTTGCAAAAGAGAGATATTGGCAAGGAAAAGCTGTCTTGTACCATTGCATTTTTCTCCCAAACGAAGGACACTAGAAAGAAAATTTTATAGCCTCCTGTTAGGCCATCATCTACACGACATAGCCCTGAATTTTCCAATGCGCAGCTCTTTGCAAAAGAGAGATATTGGCAAGGAAAAGCATTCTTGTACCTTTGCATTTTTCTCCCAAACGAAGTTCACTAGAAAGAAATTTTTAAAGCCTCCTGTTAGGCCATCATCTACACGACATAGCCCTGAATTTTCCAATGCGCAGCTCTTTGCAAAAGAGAGATATTGGCAAGGAAAAGCTGTCTTGTACCATTGCATTTTTCTCCCAAACGAAGGACACTAGAAAGAAAATTTTAAAGCCTCCTGTTAGACCATCATCTACACGGCATAGCCATGAATTTTCCAATGCGCAGCTCTTTGCAAAAGAGAGATATTGGCAAGGAAAAGCTGTCTTGTACCTTTGCATTTTTCTCCCAAACGAAGGACACTAGAATTGAAATTTTAAAGCCTCCTGTTAGGCCATCATCTACACGATATAGCCCTGAATTTTCCAATGCGCAGCTCTTTGCAAAAGAGAGATATTGGCAAGGAAAAGCTGTCTTGTACCTTTGCATTTTTCTCCCAAACGAAGGTCACTAGAAAGAAAATTTTAAAGCCTCCTGTTAAGCCATCATCTACACGACATAGCCCTGAATTTTCCAATGCGTAGCTCTTTGCAAAAGAGAGATATTGGCAAGGAAAAGCTGTCTTGTACCTTTGCATTTTTCTCCCAAACGAAGGACACTAGAAATACATTTTTAAAGCCTCCTGTTAGGCCATCATCTACACGACATAGCCCTGAATTTTCCAATGTGCAGCTCTTTGCAAAAGAGAGATATTGGCAAGGAAAAGCTGTCTTGTACCTTTGCATTTTTCTCCCAAACGAAGGTCACTAGAAAGAAAATATTAAAGCCTCCTGTTAGGCCATCATCTACACGACATATCCCTGAATTTTCCAATGCGCAGCTCTTTGCAAAAGAGAGATATTGGCAAGGAAAAGCTGTCTTGTACCTTTGCATTTTTCTCCCAAACGAAGGACACTAGAAAGAAAATTTTAAAGCCTCCTGTTTAGACCATCATCTACACGGCATAGCCATGAATTTTCCAATGCGCAGCTCTTTGCAAAAGAGAGATATTGGCAAGGAAAAGCTGTCTTGTACCTTTGCATTTTTCTCCCAAACGAAGGACACTAGAATTAAAATTGTAAAGCCTCCTGTTAGGCCATCATCTACACGACATAGCCCTGCATTTTCCAATGCGCAGCTCTTTGCAAAAGAGAGATATTGGCAAGGACAAGCTGTCTTGTACCTTTGCATTTTTCTCCCAAACGAAGGTCACTAGAAAGAAAATTTCAAAGCCTCCTGTTAGGCCATCATCTACACGACATAGCCCTGAATTTTCCAATGCGTAGCTCTTTGCAAAAGAGAGATATTGGCAAGGAAAAGCTGTCTTGTACCTTTGCATTTTTCTCCCAAACGAAGGTCACTAGAAAGAAAATTTTAAAGCCTCCTGTTAGGCCATCATCTACACGACATATCCCTGAATTTTCCAATGCGTAGCTCTTTGCAAAAGAGAGATATTGGCAAGGAAAAGCTGTCTCGTACCATTGCATTTTTCTCCCAAACGAAGGACACTAGAAAGAAAATTTTAAAGCCTCCTGTTAGGCCATTATCTACACGACATAGCCATGAATTTTCCAATGCGCAGCTCTATGCAAAAGAGAGATATTGGCAAGGAAAAGCTGTCTTGTACCTTTGCATTTTTCTCCCAAACGAAGGTCACTAGAAAGAAAATTTTAAAGCCTCCTGTTAGGTCATCATCTACACGACATAGCCCTGAATTTTCCAATGCGTAGCTCTTTGCAAAAGAGAGATATTGGCAAGGAAAAGCTGTCTTATACCTTTGCATTTTTCTCCCAAACGAAGGACACTAGAAAGAAAATTTTAAAGCCTCCTGTTAGGCCATCATCAACACGACATAGCCCTGAATTTTCCAATGCGCAGCTCTTTGCAAAAGAGAGATATTGGCAAGGAAAAGCTGTCTTGTACCATTGCATTTTTCTCCCAAACGAAGGACACTAGAAAGAAAATTTTAAAGCCTCCTGTTAGACCATCATCTACACGACATAGCCCTGAATTTTCCAATGCGCAGCTCTTTGCAAAAGAGAGATATTGGCAAGGAAAAGCTGTCTTGTACCATTGCATTTTTCTCCCAAACGAAGGACACTAGAATTAAAATTTTAAAGCCTCCTGTTAGGCCATCATCTACACGATATAGCCCTGAATTTTCCAATGCGCAGCTCTTTGCAAACGAGAGATATTGGCAAGGAAAAGCTGTCTTATACCTTTGCATTTTTCTCCCAAACGAAGGACACTAGAAAGAAAATTTTAAAGCCTTCTGTTAGGCCATCATCTACACGACATAGCCCTGAATTTTCCAATGCGCAGCTCTTTGCAAAAGAGAGATATTGGCAAGGAAAAGCTGTCTTGTACCATTGCATTTTTCTCCCAAACGAAGGACACTAGAAAGAAAATTTTAAAGCCTCCTGTTAGACCATCATCTACACGACATAGCCCTGAATTTTCCAATGCGCAGCTCTTTGCAAAAGAGAGATATTGGCAAGGAAAAGCTGTCTTGTACCATTGCATTTTTTTCCCAAACGAAGGACACTAGAAAGAAAATTTTAAAGCCTCCTGTTAGACCATCATCTACACGACATAGCCCTGAATTTTCCAATGCGCAGCTCTTTGCAAAAGAGAGATATTGGCAAGGAAAAGCTGTCTTGTACCATTGCATTTTTCTCCCAAACGAAGGACACTAGAAAGAAAATTTTAAAGCCTCCTGTTAGACCATCATCTACACGACATAGCCCTGAATTTTCCAATGCGTAGCTCTTTGCAAAAGAGAGATATTGGCAAGGAAAAGCTGTCTTGTACCTTTGCATTTTTCTCCCAAACGAAGGACACTAGAAAGAAAATTTTAAAGCCTCCTGTTAGGCCATCATCTACACGACATAGCCCTGAATTTTCCAATGCGCAGCTCTTTGCAAAAGAGAGATATTGGCAAGGAAAAGCTGTCTCGTACCATTGCATTTTTCTCCCAAACGAAGGACACTAGAAAGAAAATTTTAAAGCCTCCTGTTAGACCATCATCTACACGGCATAGCCATGAATTTTCCAATGCGCAGCTCTTTGCAAAAGAGAGATATTGGCAAGGAAAAGCTGTCTTGTACCTTTGCATTTTTCTCCCAAACGAAGGACACTAGAATTAAAATTTTAAAGCCTCCTGTTAGGCCATCATCTACACGATATAGCCCTGAATTTTCCAATGCGCAGCTCTTTGCAAAAGAGAGATATTGGCAAGGAAAAGCTGTCTTGTACCTTTGCATTTTTCTCCCAAACGAAGGACACTAGAAAGAAAATTTTAAAGCCTCCTGTTAGGCCATCATCTACACGACATAGCCCTGAATTTTCCAATGCGCAGCTCTTTGCAAAAGAGAGATATTGGCAAGGAAAAGCTGTATTGTACCATTGCATTTTTCTCCCAAACGAAGGACACTAGAAAGAAAATTTTAAAGCCTCCTGTTAGACCATCATCTACACGACATAGCCCTGAATTTTCCAATGCGCAGCTCTTTGCAAAAGAGAGATATTGGCAAGGAAAAGCTGTCTTGTACCATTGCATTTTTCTCCCAAACGAAGGACACTAGAATTAAAATTTTAAAGCCTCCTGTTAGGCCATCATCTACACGATATAGCCCTGAATTTTCCAATGCGCAGCTCTTTGCAAACGAGAGATATTGGCAAGGAAAAGCTGTCTTATACCTTTGCATTTTTCTCCCAAACGAAGGACACTATAAAGAAAATTTTAAAGCCTCCTGTTAGGCCATCATCTACACGACATAGCCCTGAATTTTCCAATGCGCAGCTCTTTGCAAAAGAGAGATATTGGCAAGGAAAAGCTGTCTTGTACCATTGCATTTTTCTCCCAAACGAAGGACACTAGAAAGAAAATTTTAAAGCCTCCTGTTAGACCATCATCTACACGACATAGCCCTGAATTTTCAAATGCGCAACTCTTTGCAAAAGAGAGATATTGGCAAGGAAAAGCTGTCTTGTACCATTGCATTTTTCTCCCAAACGAAGGACACTAGAAATACAATTTTAAAGCCTCCTGTTAGGCCATCATCTACACGACATAGCCCTGAATTTTCCAATGCGCAGCTCTTTGCAAAAGAGAAATATTGGCAAGGAAAAGCTGTCTTGTACCTTTGCATTTTTCTCCCAAACGAAGGTCACTAGAAAGAAAATTTTAAAGCCTCCTGTTAGGCCATCATCTACACGACATAGCCCTGAATTTTCCAATGCGCAGCTCTTTGCAAAAGAGAGATATTGGCAAGGAAAAGCTGTCTTGTACCATTGCATTTTTCTCCCAAACGAAGGACACTAGAAAGAAAATTTTAAAGCCTCCTGTTAGGCCATCATCTACACGACATAGCCCTGAATTTTCCAATGCGCAGCTCTTTGCAAAAGAGAGATATTGGCAAGGAAAAGCTGTCTTGTACCTTTGCATTTTTCTCCCAAACGAAGGTCACTAGAAAGTAAATTTTAAAGCCTCCTGTTAGGCCATCATCTACACGACATAGCCCTGAATTTTCCAATGCGTAGCTCTTTGCAAAAGAGAGATATTGGCAAGGAAAAGCTGTCTTGTACCATTGCATTTTTCTCCCAAACGAAGGACACTAGAAAGAAAATTTTAAAGCCTCCTGTTAGACCATCATCTACACGGCATAGCCATGAATTTTCCAATGCGCAGCTCTTTGCAAAAGAGAGATATTGGCAAGGAAAAGCTGTCTTGTACCTTTGCATTTTTCTCCCAAACGAAGGACACTAGAATTAAAATTTTAAAGCCTCCTGTTAGGCCATCATCTACAGTGTAGATTCTACACGATATAGCCCTGAATTTTCCAATGCGCAGCTCTTTGCAAAAGAGAGATATTGGCAAGGAAAAGCTGTCTTGTACCATTGCATTTTTCTCCCAAACGAAGGACACTAGAAAGAAAATTTTAAAGCCTCCTGTTAGACCATCATCTACACGACATAGCCCTGAATTTTCCAATGCGCAGCTCTTTGCAAAAGAGAGATATTGGCAAGGAAAAGCTGTCTTGTACCATTGCATTTTTTTCCCAAACGAAGGACACTAGAAAGAAAATTTTAAAGCCTCCTGTTAGACCATCATCTGCACGACATAGCCCTGAATTTTCCAATGCGCAGCTCTTTGCAAAAGAGAGATATTGGCAAGGAAAAGCTGTCTTGTACCATTGCATTTTTCTCCCAAACGAAGGACACTAGAAAGAAAATTTTAAAGCCTCCTGTCAGACCATCATCTACACGACATAGACCTGAATTTTCCAATGCGTAGCTCTTTGCAAAAGAGAGATATTGGCAAGGAAAAGCTGTCTTGTACCTTTGCATTTTTCTCCCAAACGAAGGACACTAGAAAGAAAATTTTAAAGCCTCCTGTTAGGCCATCATCTACACGACATAGCCCTGAATTTTCCAATGCGCAGCTCTTTGCAAAAGAGAGATATTGGCAAGGAAAAGCTGTCTTGTACCATTGCATTTTTCTCCCAAACGAAGGACACTAGAATTAAAATTTTAAAGCCTCCTGTTAGGCCATCGTCTACACGATATAGCCCTGAATTTTCCAATGCGCAGCTCTTTGCAAACGAGAGATATTGGCAAGGAAAAGCTGTCTTATACCTTTGCATTTTTCTCCCAAACGAAGGACACTAGAAAGAAAATTTTAAAGCCTCCTGTTAGGCCATCATCTACACGACATAGCCCTGAATTTTCCAATGCGCAGCTCTTTGCAAAAGAGAGATATTGGCAAGGAAAAGCTGTCTTGTACCATTGCATTTTTCTCCCAAACGAAGGACACTAGAAAGAAAATTTTAAAGCCTCCTGTTAGACCATCATCTACACGACATAGCCCTGAATTTTCAAATGCGCAACTCTTTGCAAAAGAGAGATATTGGCAAGGAAAAGCTGTCTTGTACCATTGCATTTTTCTCCCAAACGAAGGACACTAGAAATAAAATTTTAAAGCCTCCTGTTAGGCCATCATCTACACGACATAGCCCTGAATTTTCCAATGCGCAGCTCTTTGCAAAAGAGAAATATTGGCAAGGAAAAGCTGTCTTGTACCTTTGCATTTTTCTCCCAAACGAAGGTCACTAGAAAGAAAATTTTAAAGCCTCCTGTTAGGCCATCATCTACACGACATAGCCCTGAATTTTCCAATGCGCAGCTCTTTGCAAAAGAGAGATATTGGCAAGGAAAAGCTGTCTTGTACCATTGCATTTTTCTCCCAAACGAAGGACACTAGAAAGAAAATTTTAAAGCCTCCTGTTAGGCCATCATCTACACGGCATAGCCATGAATTTTCCAATGCGCAGCTCTTTGCAAAAGAGAGATATTGGCAAGGAAAAGCTGTCTTGTACCTTTGCATTTTTCTCCCAAACGAAGGACACTAGAATTAAAATTTTAAAGCCTCCTGTTAGGCCATCATCTACAGTGTAGATTCTACACGATATAGCCCTGAATTTTCCAATGCGCAGCTCTTTGCAAAAGAGAGATATTGGCAAGGAAAAGCTGTCTTGTACCATTGCATTTTTCTCCCAAACGAAGGACACTAGAAAGAAAATTTTAAAGCCTCCTGTTAGACCATCATCTACACGGCATAGCCATGAATTTTCCAATGCGCAGCTCTTTGCAAAACAGATATTGGCAAGGAAAAGCTGTCTTGTACCTTTGCATTTTTCTCCCAAACGAAGGTCACTAGAAAGAAAATTTTAAAGCCTCCTGTTAGGCTATCATCTACACGACATAGCCCTGAATTTTCCAATGCGTAGCTCTTTGCAAAAGAGAGATATTGGCAAGGAAAAGCTGTCTTGTACCTTTGCATTTTTCTCCCAAACGAAGGACACTAGAAAGAAAATTTTAAAGCCTCCTGTTAGGCCATCATCTACACGACGTAGCCCTGAATTTTCCAATGCGCAGCTCTTTGCAAAAGAGAGATATTGGCAAGGAAAAGCTGTCTTGTACCTTTGCATTTTTCTCCCAAACGAAGGACACTAGAATGAAAATTTTAAAGCCTCCTGTTAGACCATCATCTACACGGCATAGCCATGAATTTTCCAATGCGCAGCTCTTTGCAAAAGAGTGATATTGGCAAGGAAAAGCTGTCTTGCACCTTTGCATTTTTCTCCCAAACGAAGGACACTAGAATTAAAATTTTAAAGACTCCTGTTAGGCCATCATCTACACGACATAGCCCTGAATTTTCCAATGCGCAGCTCTATGCAAAAGAGAGATATTGGCAAGGAAAAGCTGTCTTGTACCTTTGCATTTTTCTCCCAAACGAAGGTCACTAGAATTAAAATTTTAAAGCCTCCTGTTAGGCCATCATCTACACGACATAGCCCTGAATTTTCCAATGCGTAGCTCTTTGCAAAAGAGAGATATTGGCAAGGAAAAGCTGTCTTGTACCTTTGCATTTTTCTCCCAAACGAAGGACACTAGAAAGAAAATTTTAAAGCCTCCTGTTAGGCCATCATCTACACGACATAGCCCTGAATTTTCCAATGCGCAGCTCTTTGCAAAAGAGAGATATTGGCAAGGAAAAGCTGTCTTGTACCATTGCATTTTTCTCCCAAACGAAGGACACTAGAAAGAAAATTTTAAAGCCTCCTGTTAGACCATCATCTACACGGCATAGCCATGAATTTTCCAATGCGCAGCTCTTTGCAAAAGAGAGATATTGGCAAGGAAAAGCTGTCTTGTACCTTTGCATTTTTCTCCCAAACGAAGGACACTAGAATTAAAATTTTAAAGCCTCCTGTTAGGCCATCATCTACACGATATAGCCCTGAATTTTCCAATGCGCAGCTCTTTGCAAAAGAGAGATATTGGCAAGGAAAAGCTGTCTTGTACCATTGCATTTTTCTCCCAAACGAAGGACACTAGAAAGAAAATTTTAAAGCCTCCTGTTAGACCATCATCTACACGACATAGCCCTGAATTTTCCAATGCGTAGCTCTTTGCAAAAGAGAGATATTGGCAAGGAAAAGCTGTCTTGTACCTTTGCATTTTTCTCCCAAACGAAGGACACTAGAAAGAAAATTTTAAAGCCTCCTGTTAGGCCATCATCTACACGACATAGCCCTGAATTTTCCAATGCGCAGCTCTTTGCAAAAGAGAGATATTGGCAAGGAAAAGCTGTCTTGTACCATTGCATTTTTCTCCCAAACGAAGGACACTAGAAAGAAAATTTTAAAGCCTCCTGTTAGACCATCATCTACACGGCATAGCCATGAATTTTCCAATGCGCAGCTCTTTGCAAAAGAGAGATATTGGCAAGGAAAAGCTGTCTTGTACCTTTGCATTTTTCTCCCAAACGAAGGACACTAGAATTAAAATTTTAAAGCCTCCTGTTAGGCCATCATCTACACGATATAGCCCTGAATTTTCCAATGCGCAGCTCTTTGCAAAAGAGAGATATTGGCAAGGAAAAGCTGTCTTGTACCTTTGCATTTTTCTCCCAAACGAAGGACACTAGAAAGAAAATTTTAAAGCCTCCTGTTAGGCCATCATCTACACGACATAGCCCTGAATTTTCCAATGCGCAGCTCTTTGCAAAAGAGAGATATTGGCAAGGAAAAGCTGTATTGTACCATTGCATTTTTCTCCCAAACGAAGGACACTAGAAAGAAAATTTTAAAGCCTCCTGTTAGACCATCATCTACACGACATAGTCCTGAATTTTCCAATGCGCAGCTCTTTGCAAAAGAGAGATATTGGCAAGGAAAAGCTGTCTTGTACCATTGCATTTTTCTCCCAAACGAAGGACACTAGAATTAAAATTTTAAAGCCTCCTGTTAGGCCATCATCTACACGATATAGCCCTGAATTTTCCAATGCGCAGCTCTTTGCAAACGAGAGATATTGGCAAGGAAAAGCTGTCTTATACCTTTGCATTTTTCTCCCAAACGAAGGACACTAGAAAGAAAATTTTAAAGCCTCCTGTTAGGCCATCATCTACACGACATAGCCCTGAATTTTCCAATGCGCAGCTCTTTGCAAAAGAGAGATATTGGCAAGGAAAAGCTGTCTTGTACCATTGCATTTTTCTCCCAAACGAAGGACACTAGAAAGAAAATTTTAAAGCCTCCTGTTAGACCATCATCTACACGACATAGCCCTGAATTTTCCAATGCGCAACTCTTTGCAAAAGAGAGATATTGGCAAGGAAAAGCTGTCTTGTACCATTGCATTTTTCTCCCAAACGAAGGACACTAGAAAGAAAATTTTAAAGCCTCCTGTTAGGCCATCATCTACACGACATAGCCCTGAATTTTCCAATGCGCAGCTCTTTGCAAAAGAGAAATATTGGCAAGGAAAAGCTGTCTTGTACCTTTGCATTTTTCTCCCAAACGAAGGTCACTAGAAAGAAAATTTTAAAGCCTCCTGTTAGGCCATCATCTACACGACATAGCCCTGAATTTTCCAATGCGCAGCTCTTTGCAAAAGAGAGATATTGGCAAGGAAAAGCTGTCTTGTACCATTGCATTTTTCTCCCAAACGAAGGACACTAGAAAGAAAATTTTAAAGCCTCCTGTTAGGCCATCATCTACACGACATAGCCCTGAATTTTCCAATGCGCAGCTCTTTGCAAAAGAGAGATATTGGCAAGGAAAAGCTGTCTTGTACCTTTGCATTTTTCTCCCAAACGAAGGTCACTAGAAAGTAAATTTTAAAGCCTCCTGTTAGGCCATCATCTACACGACATAGCCCTGCATTTTCCAATGCGTAGCTCTTTGCAAAAGAGAGATATTGGCAAGGAAAAGCTGTCTTGTACCATTGCATTTTTCTCCCAAACGAAGGACACTAGAAAGAAAATTTTAAAGCCTCCTGTTAGACCATCATCTACACGGCATAGCCATGAATTTTCCAATGCGCAGCTCTTTGCAAAAGAGAGATATTGGCAAGGAAAAGCTGTCTTGTACCTTTGCATTTTTCTCCCAAACGAAGGACACTAGAATTAAAATTTTAAAGCCTCCTGTTAGGCCATCATCTACAGTGTAGATTCTACACGATATAGCCCTGAATTTTCCAATGCGCAGCTCTTTGCAAAAGAGAGATATTGGCAAGGAAAAGCTGTCTTGTACCATTGCATTTTTCTCCCAAACGAAGGACACTAGAAAGAAAATTTTAAAGCCTCCTGTTAGACCATCATCTACACGGCATAGCCATGAATTTTCCAATGCGCAGCTCTTTGCAAAACAGATATTGGCAAGGAAAAGCTGTCTTGTACCTTTGCATTTTTCTCCCAAACGAAGGTCACTAGAAAGAAAATTTTAAAGCCTCCTGTTAGGCTATCATCTACACGACATAGCCCTGAATTTTCCAATGCGTAGCTCTTTGCAAAAGAGAGATATTGGCAAGGAAAAGCTGTCTTGTACCTTTGCATTTTTCTCCCAAACGAAGGACACTAGAAAGAAAATTTTAAAGCCTCCTGTTAGGCCATCATCTACACGACATAGCCCTGAATTTTCCAATGCGCAGCTCTTTGCAAAAGAGAGATATTGGCAAGGAAAAGCTGTCTTGTACCTTTGCATTTTTCTCCCAAACGAAGGTCACTAGAAAGTAAATTTTAAAGCCTCCTGTTAGGCCATCATCTACACGACATAGCCCTGAATTTTCCAATGCGTAGCTCTTTGCAAAAGAGAGATATTGGCAAGGAAAAGCTGTCTTGTACCATTGCATTTTTCTCCCAAACGAAGGACACTAGAAAGAAAATTTTAAAGCCTCCTGTTAGACCATCATCTACACGGCATAGCCATGAATTTTCCAATGCGCAGCTCTTTGCAAAAGAGAGATATTGGCAAGGAAAAGCTGTCTTGTACCTTTGCATTTTTCTCCCAAACGAAGGACACTAGAATTAAAATTTTAAAGCCTCCTGTTAGGCCATCATCTACAGTGTAGATTCTACACGATATAGCCCTGAATTTTCCAATGCGCAGCTCTTTGCAAAAGAGAGATATTGGCAAGGAAAAGCTGTCTTGTACCATTGCATTTTTCTCCCAAACGAAGGACACTAGAAAGAAAATTTTAAAGCCTCCTGTTAGACCATCATCTACACGACATAGCCCTGAATTTTCCAATGCGCAGCTCTTTGCAAAAGAGAGATATTGGCAAGGAAAAGCTGTCTTGTACCATTGCATTTTTTTCCCAAACGAAGGACACTAGAAAGAAAATTTTAAAGCCTCCTGTTAGACCATCATCTGCACGACATAGCCCTGAATTTTCCAATGCGCAGCTCTTTGCAAAAGAGAGATATTGGCAAGGAAAAGCTGTCTTGTACCATTGCATTTTTCTCCCAAACGAAGGACACTAGAAAGAAAATTTTAAAGCCTCCTGTCAGACCATCATCTACACGACATAGACCTGAATTTTCCAATGCGTAGCTCTTTGCAAAAGAGAGATATTGGCAAGGAAAAGCTGTCTTGTACCTTTGCATTTTTCTCCCAAACGAAGGACACTAGAAAGAAAATTTTAAAGCCTCCTGTTAGGCCATCATCTACACGACATAGCCCTGAATTTTCCAATGCGCAGCTCTTTGCAAAAGAGAGATATTGGCAAGGAAAAGCTGTCTTGTACCATTGCATTTTTCTCCCAAACGAAGGACACTAGAATTAAAATTTTAAAGCCTCCTGTTAGGCCATCGTCTACACGATATAGCCCTGAATTTTCCAATGCGCAGCTCTTTGCAAACGAGAGATATTGGCAAGGAAAAGCTGTCTTATACCTTTGCATTTTTCTCCCAAACGAAGGACACTAGAAAGAAAATTTTAAAGCCTCCTGTTAGGCCATCATCTACACGACATAGCCCTGAATTTTCCAATGCGCAGCTCTTTGCAAAAGAGAGATATTGGCAAGGAAAAGCTGTCTTGTACCATTGCATTTTTCTCCCAAACGAAGGACACTAGAAAGAAAATTTTAAAGCCTCCTGTTAGACCATCATCTACACGACATAGCCCTGAATTTTCAAATGCGCAACTCTTTGCAAAAGAGAGATATTGGCAAGGAAAAGCTGTCTTGTACCATTGCATTTTTCTCCCAAACGAAGGACACTAGAAATAAAATTTTAAAGCCTCCTGTTAGGCCATCATCTACACGACATAGCCCTGAATTTTCCAATGCGCAGCTCTTTGCAAAAGAGAAATATTGGCAAGGAAAAGCTGTCTTGTACCTTTGCATTTTTCTCCCAAACGAAGGTCACTAGAAAGAAAATTTTAAAGCCTCCTGTTAGGCCATCATCTACACGACATAGCCCTGAATTTTCCAATGCGCAGCTCTTTGCAAAAGAGAGATATTGGCAAGGAAAAGCTGTCTTGTACCATTGCATTTTTCTCCCAAACGAAGGACACTAGAAAGAAAATTTTAAAGCCTCCTGTTAGGCCATCATCTACACGGCATAGCCATGAATTTTCCAATGCGCAGCTCTTTGCAAAAGAGAGATATTGGCAAGGAAAAGCTGTCTTGTACCTTTGCATTTTTCTCCCAAACGAAGGACACTAGAATTAAAATTTTAAAGCCTCCTGTTAGGCCATCATCTACAGTGTAGATTCTACACGATATAGCCCTGAATTTTCCAATGCGCAGCTCTTTGCAAAAGAGAGATATTGGCAAGGAAAAGCTGTCTTGTACCATTGCATTTTTCTCCCAAACGAAGGACACTAGAAAGAAAATTTTAAAGCCTCCTGTTAGACCATCATCTACACGGCATAGCCATGAATTTTCCAATGCGCAGCTCTTTGCAAAACAGATATTGGCAAGGAAAAGCTGTCTTGTACCTTTGCATTTTTCTCCCAAACGAAGGTCACTAGAAAGAAAATTTTAAAGCCTCCTGTTAGGCTATCATCTACACGACATAGCCCTGAATTTTCCAATGCGTAGCTCTTTGCAAAAGAGAGATATTGGCAAGGAAAAGCTGTCTTGTACCTTTGCATTTTTCTCCCAAACGAAGGACACTAGAAAGAAAATTTTAAAGCCTCCTGTTAGGCCATCATCTACACGACGTAGCCCTGAATTTTCCAATGCGCAGCTCTTTGCAAAAGAGAGATATTGGCAAGGAAAAGCTGTCTTGTACCTTTGCATTTTTCTCCCAAACGAAGGACACTAGAATGAAAATTTTAAAGCCTCCTGTTAGACCATCATCTACACGGCATAGCCATGAATTTTCCAATGCGCAGCTCTTTGCAAAAGAGTGATATTGGCAAGGAAAAGCTGTCTTGCACCTTTGCATTTTTCTCCCAAACGAAGGACACTAGAATTAAAATTTTAAAGACTCCTGTTAGGCCATCATCTACACGACATAGCCCTGAATTTTCCAATGCGCAGCTCTATGCAAAAGAGAGATATTGGCAAGGAAAAGCTGTCTTGTACCTTTGCATTTTTCTCCCAAACGAAGGTCACTAGAATTAAAATTTTAAAGCCTCCTGTTAGGCCATCATCTACACGACATAGCCCTGAATTTTCCAATGCGTAGCTCTTTGCAAAAGAGAGATATTGGCAAGGAAAAGCTGTCTTGTACCTTTGCATTTTTCTCCCAAACGAAGGACACTAGAAAGAAAATTTTAAAGCCTCCTGTTAGGCCATCATCTACACGACATAGCCCTGAATTTTCCAATGCGCAGCTCTTTGCAAAAGAGAGATATTGGCAAGGAAAAGCTGTCTTGTACCATTGCATTTTTCTCCCAAACGAAGGACACTAGAAAGAAAATTTTAAAGCCTCCTGTTAGACCATCATCTACACGGCATAGCCATGAATTTTCCAATGCGCAGCTCTTTGCAAAAGAGAGATATTGGCAAGGAAAAGCTGTCTTGTACCTTTGCATTTTTCTCCCAAACGAAGGACACTAGAATTAAAATTTTAAAGCCTCCTGTTAGGCCATCATCTACACGATATAGCCCTGAATTTTCCAATGCGCAGCTCTTTGCAAAAGAGAGATATTGGCAAGGAAAAGCTGTCTTGTACCATTGCATTTTTCTCCCAAACGAAGGACACTAGAAAGAAAATTTTAAAGCCTCCTGTTAGACCATCATCTACACGACATAGCCCTGAATTTTCCAATGCGTAGCTCTTTGCAAAAGAGAGATATTGGCAAGGAAAAGCTGTCTTGTACCTTTGCATTTTTCTCCCAAACGAAGGACACTAGAAAGAAAATTTTAAAGCCTCCTGTTAGGCCATCATCTACACGACATAGCCCTGAATTTTCCAATGCGCAGCTCTTTGCAAAAGAGAGATATTGGCAAGGAAAAGCTGTCTTGTACCATTGCATTTTTCTCCCAAACGAAGGACACTAGAAAGAAAATTTTAAAGCCTCCTGTTAGACCATCATCTACACGGCATAGCCATGAATTTTCCAATGCGCAGCTCTTTGCAAAAGAGAGATATTGGCAAGGAAAAGCTGTCTTGTACCTTTGCATTTTTCTCCCAAACGAAGGACACTAGAATTAAAATTTTAAAGCCTCCTGTTAGGCCATCATCTACACGATATAGCCCTGAATTTTCCAATGCGCAGCTCTTTGCAAAAGAGAGATATTGGCAAGGAAAAGCTGTCTTGTACCTTTGCATTTTTCTCCCAAACGAAGGACACTAGAAAGAAAATTTTAAAGCCTCCTGTTAGGCCATCATCTACACGACATAGCCCTGAATTTTCCAATGCGCAGCTCTTTGCAAAAGAGAGATATTGGCAAGGAAAAGCTGTATTGTACCATTGCATTTTTCTCCCAAACGAAGGACACTAGAAAGAAAATTTTAAAGCCTCCTGTTAGACCATCATCTACACGACATAGTCCTGAATTTTCCAATGCGCAGCTCTTTGCAAAAGAGAGATATTGGCAAGGAAAAGCTGTCTTGTACCATTGCATTTTTCTCCCAAACGAAGGACACTAGAATTAAAATTTTAAAGCCTCCTGTTAGGCCATCATCTACACGATATAGCCCTGAATTTTCCAATGCGCAGCTCTTTGCAAACGAGAGATATTGGCAAGGAAAAGCTGTCTTATACCTTTGCATTTTTCTCCCAAACGAAGGACACTAGAAAGAAAATTTTAAAGCCTCCTGTTAGGCCATCATCTACACGACATAGCCCTGAATTTTCCAATGCGCAGCTCTTTGCAAAAGAGAGATATTGGCAAGGAAAAGCTGTCTTGTACCATTGCATTTTTCTCCCAAACGAAGGACACTAGAAAGAAAATTTTAAAGCCTCCTGTTAGACCATCATCTACACGACATAGCCCTGAATTTTCCAATGCGCAACTCTTTGCAAAAGAGAGATATTGGCAAGGAAAAGCTGTCTTGTACCATTGCATTTTTCTCCCAAACGAAGGACACTAGAAAGAAAATTTTAAAGCCTCCTGTTAGGCCATCATCTACACGACATAGCCCTGAATTTTCCAATGCGCAGCTCTTTGCAAAAGAGAAATATTGGCAAGGAAAAGCTGTCTTGTACCTTTGCATTTTTCTCCCAAACGAAGGTCACTAGAAAGAAAATTTTAAAGCCTCCTGTTAGGCCATCATCTACACGACATAGCCCTGAATTTTCCAATGCGCAGCTCTTTGCAAAAGAGAGATATTGGCAAGGAAAAGCTGTCTTGTACCATTGCATTTTTCTCCCAAACGAAGGACACTAGAAAGAAAATTTTAAAGCCTCCTGTTAGGCCATCATCTACACGACATAGCCCTGAATTTTCCAATGCGCAGCTCTTTGCAAAAGAGAGATATTGGCAAGGAAAAGCTGTCTTGTACCTTTGCATTTTTCTCCCAAACGAAGGTCACTAGAAAGTAAATTTTAAAGCCTCCTGTTAGGCCATCATCTACACGACATAGCCCTGCATTTTCCAATGCGTAGCTCTTTGCAAAAGAGAGATATTGGCAAGGAAAAGCTGTCTTGTACCATTGCATTTTTCTCCCAAACGAAGGACACTAGAAAGAAAATTTTAAAGCCTCCTGTTAGACCATCATCTACACGGCATAGCCATGAATTTTCCAATGCGCAGCTCTTTGCAAAAGAGAGATATTGGCAAGGAAAAGCTGTCTTGTACCTTTGCATTTTTCTCCCAAACGAAGGACACTAGAATTAAAATTTTAAAGCCTCCTGTTAGGCCATCATCTACAGTGTAGATTCTACACGATATAGCCCTGAATTTTCCAATGCGCAGCTCTTTGCAAAAGAGAGATATTGGCAAGGAAAAGCTGTCTTGTACCATTGCATTTTTCTCCCAAACGAAGGACACTAGAAAGAAAATTTTAAAGCCTCCTGTTAGACCATCATCTACACGGCATAGCCATGAATTTTCCAATGCGCAGCTCTTTGCAAAACAGATATTGGCAAGGAAAAGCTGTCTTGTACCTTTGCATTTTTCTCCCAAACGAAGGTCACTAGAAAGAAAATTTTAAAGCCTCCTGTTAGGCTATCATCTACACGACATAGCCCTGAATTTTCCAATGCGTAGCTCTTTGCAAAAGAGAGATATTGGCAAGGAAAAGCTGTCTTGTACCTTTGCATTTTTCTCCCAAACGAAGGACACTAGAAAGAAAATTTTAAAGCCTCCTGTTAGGCCATCATCTACACGACATAGCCCTGAATTTTCCAATGCGCAGCTCTTTGCAAACGAGAGATATTGGCAAGGAAAAGCTGTCTTGTACCTTTGCATTTTTCTCCCAAACGAAGGACACTAGAAAGAAAATTTTAAAGCCTCCTGTTAGGCCATCATCTACACGACATAGCCCTGAATTTTCCAATGCGCAGCTCTTTGCAAAAGAGAGATATTGGCAAGGAAAAGCTGTCTTGTACCTTTGCATTTTTCTCCCAAACGAAGGACACTAGAATGAAAATTTTAAAGCCTCCTGTTAGACCATCATCTACACGGCATAGCCATGAATTTTCCAATGCGCAGCTCTTTGCAAAAGAGAGATATTGGCAAGGAAAAGCTGTCTTGCACCTTTGCATTTTTCTCCCAAACGAAGGACACTAGAATTAAAATTTTAAAGACTCCTGTTAGGCCATCATCTACACGACATAGCCCTGAATTTTCCAATGCGCAGCTCTATGCAAAAGAGAGATATTGGCAAGGAAAAGCTGTCTTGTACCTTTGCATTTTTCTCCCAAACGAAGGTCACTAGAATTAAAATTTTAAAGCCTCCTGTTAGGCCATCATCTACACGACATAGCCCTGAATTTTCCAATGCGTAGCTCTTTGCAAAAGAGAGATATTGGCAAGGAAAAGCTGTCTTGTACCTTTGCATTTTTCTCCCAAACGAAGGACACTAGAAAGAAAATTTTAAAGCCTCTTGTTAGGCCATCATCTACACGACATAGCCCTGAATTTTCCAATGCGCAGCTCTTTGCAAAAGAGAGATATTGGCAAGGAAAAGCTGTCTTGTACCATTGCATTTTTCTCCCAAACGAAGGACACTAGAAAGAAAATTTTAAAGCCTCCTGTTAGACCATCATCTACACGGCATAGCCATGAATTTTCCAATGCGCAGCTCTTTGCAAAAGAGAGATATTGGCAAGGAAAAGCTGTCTTGTACCTTTGCATTTTTCTCCCAAACGAAGGACACTAGAATTAAAATTTTAAAGCCTCCTGTTAGGCCATCATCTACACGATATAGCCCTGAATTTTCCAATGCGCAGCTCTTTGCAAAAGAGAGATATTGGCAAGGAAAAGCTGTCTTGTACCTTTGCATTTTTCTCCCAAACGAAGGACACTAGAAAGAAAATTTTAAAGCCTCCTGTTAGGCCATCATCTACACGACATAGCCCTGAATTTTCCAATGCGCAGCTCTTTGCAAAAGAGAGATATTGGCAAGGAAAACTGTATTGTACCATTGCATTTTTCTCCCAAACGAAGGACAATAGAAAGAAAATTTTAAAGCCTCCTGTTAGATCATCATCTACACGACATAGCCCTGAATTTTCCAATGCGCAGCTCTTTGCAAAAGAGAGATATTGGCAAGGAAAAGCTGTCTTGTACCATTGCATTTTTCTCCCAAACGAAGGACACTAGAATTAAAATTTTAAAGCCTCCTGTTAGGCCATCATCTACACGATATAGCCCTGAATTTTCCAATGCGCAGCTCTTTGCAAACGAGAGATATTGGCAAGGAAAAGCTGTCTTATACCTTTGCATTTTTCTCCCAAACGAAGGACACTAGAAAGAAAATTTTAAAGCCTCCTGTTAGGCCATCATCTACACGACATAGCCCTGAATTTTCCAATGCGCAGCTCTTTGCAAAAGAGAGATATTGGCAAGGAAAAGCTGTCTTGTACCATTGCATTTTTCTCCCAAACGAAGGACACTAGAAAGAAAATTTTAAAGCCTCCTGTTAGACCATCATCTACACGACATAGCCCTGAATTTTCCAATGCGCAACTCTTTGCAAAAGAGAGATATTGGCAAGGAAAAGCTGTCTTGTACCATTGCATTTTTCTCCCAAACGAAGGACACTAGATATAAAATTTTAAAGCCTCCTGTTAGGCCATCATCTACACGACATAGCCCTGAATTTTCCAATGCGCAGCTCTTTGCAAAAGAGAGATATTGGCAAGGAAAAGCGGTCTTGTACCATTGCATTTTTCTCCCAAACGAAGGACACTAGAAAGAAAATTTTAAAGCCTCCTGTTAGACCATCATCTACACGACATAGCCCTGAATTTTCCAATGCGCAGCTCTTTGCAAAAGAGAGATATTGGCAAGGAAAACTGTATTGTACCATTGCATTTTTCTCCCAAACGAAGGACAATAGAAAGAAAATTTTAAAGCCTCCTGTTAGATCATCATCTACACGACATAGCCCTGAATTTTCCAATGCGCAGCTCTTTGCAAAAGAGAGATATTGGCAAGGAAAAGCTGTCTTGTACCATTGCATTTTTCTCCCAAACGAAGGACACTAGAATTAAAATTTTAAAGCCTCCTGTTAGGCCATCATCTACACGATATAGCCCTGAATTTTCCAATGCGCAGCTCTTTGCAAACGAGAGATATTGGCAAGGAAAAGCTGTCTTATACCTTTGCATTTTTCTCCCAAACGAAGGACACTAGAAAGAAAATTTTAAAGCCTCCTGTTAGGCCATCATCTACACGACATAGCCCTGAATTTTCCAATGCGCAGCTCTTTGCAAAAGAGAGATATTGGCAAGGAAAAGCTGTCTTGTACCATTGCATTTTTCTCCCAAACGAAGGACACTAGAAAGAAAATTTTAAAGCCTCCTGTTAGACCATCATCTACACGACATAGCCCTGAATTTTCCAATGCGCAACTCTTTGCAAAAGAGAGATATTGGCAAGGAAAAGCTGTCTTGTACCATTGCATTTTTCTCCCAAACGAAGGACACTAGAAATAAAATTTTAAAGCCTCCTGTTAGGCCATCATCTACACGACATAGCCCTGAATTTTCCAATGCGCAGCTCTTTGCAAAAGAGAGATATTGGCAAGGAAAAGCTGTCTTGTACCATTGCATTTTTCTCCCAAACGAAGGACACTAGAAAGAAAATTTTAAAGCCTCCTGTTAGACCATCATCTACACGGCATAGCCATGAATTTTCCAATGCGCAGCTCTTTGCAAAAGAGAGATATTGGCAAGGAAAAGCTGTCTTGTACCATTGCATTTTTCTCCCAAACGAAGGACACTAGAAATAAAATTTTAAAGCCTCCTGTTAGGCCATCATCTACACGACATAGCCCTGAATTTTCCAATGCGCAGCTCTTTGCAAAAGAGAGATATTGGCAAGGAAAAGCTGTCTTGTACCTTTGCATTTTTCTCCCAAACGAAGGACACTAGAATGAAAATTTTAAAGCCTCCTGTTAGACCATCATCTACACGGCATAGCCATGAATTTTCCAATGCGCAGCTCTTTGCAAAAGAGAGATATTGGCAAGGAAAAGCTGTCTTGCACCTTTGCATTTTTCTCCCAAACGAAGGACACTAGAAAGAAAATTTTAAAGCCTCCTGTTAGACCATCATCTACACGGCATAGCCATGAATTTTCCAATGCGCAGCTCTTTGCAAAAGAGAGATATTGGCAAGGAAAAGCTGTCTTGTACCATTGCATTTTTCTCCCAAACGAAGGACACTAGAAATAAAATTTTAAAGCCTCCTGTTAGGCCATCATCTACACGACATAGCCCTGAATTTTCCAATGCGCAGCTCTTTGCAAAAGAGAGATATTGGCAAGGAAAAGCTGTCTTGTACCTTTGCATTTTTCTCCCAAACGAAGGACACTAGAATGAAAATTTTAAAGCCTCCTGTTAGACCATCATCTACACGGCATAGCCATGAATTTTCCAATGCGCAGCTCTTTGCAAAAGAGAGATATTGGCAAGGAAAAGCTGTCTTGCACCTTTGCATTTTTCTCCCAAACGAAGGACACTAGAATTAAAATTTTAAAGACTCCTGTTAGGCCATCATCTACACGACATAGCCCTGAATTTTCCAATGCGCAGCTCTATGCAAAAGAGAGATATTGGCAAGGAAAAGCTGTCTTGTACCTTTGCATTTTTCTCCCAAACGAAGGTCACTAGAATTAAAATTTTAAAGCCTCCTGTTAGGCCATCATCTACACGACATAGCCCTGAATTTTCCAATGCGCAGCTCTATGCAAAAGAGAGATATTGGCAAGGAAAAGCTGTCTTGTACCTTTGCATTTTTCTCCCAAACGAAGGTCACTAGAATTAAAATTTTAAAGCCTCCTGTTAGGCCATCATCTACACGACATAGCCCTGAATTTTCCAATGCGTAGCTCTTTGCAAAAGAGAGATATTGGCAAGGAAAAGCTGTCTTGTACCATTGCATTTTTCTCCCAAACGAAGGACACTAGAAAGAAAATTTTAAAGCCTCCTGTTAGACCATCATCTACACGGCATAGCCATGAATTTTCCAATGCGCAGCTCTTTGCAAAAGAGAGATATTGGCAAGGAAAAGCTGTCTTGTACCTTTGCATTTTTCTCCCAAACGAAGGACACTAGAATTAAAATTTTAAAGCCTCCTGTTAGGCCATCATCTATACGACATAGCCCTGAATTTTCCAATGCGCAGCTCTTTGCAAAAGAGAGATATTGGCAAGGAAAAGCTGTCTTGTACCATTGCATTTTTCTCCCAAACGAAGGACACTAGAAAGAAAATTTTAAAGCCTCCTGTTAGACCATCATCTACACGACATAGCCCTGAATTTTCCAATGCGCAACTCTTTGCAAAAGAGAGATATTGGCAAGGAAAAGCTGTCTTGTACCATTGCATTTTTCTCCCAAACGAAGGACACTAGAAATAAAATTTTAAAGCCTCCTGTTAGGCCATCATCTACACGACATAGCCCTGAATTTTCCAATGCGCAGCTCTTTGCAAAAGAGAGATATTGGCAAGGAAAAGCTGTCTTGTACCATTGCATTTTTCTCCCAAACGAAGGACACTAGAAAGAAAATTTTAAAGCCTCCTGTTAGACCATCATCTACACGGCATAGCCATGAATTTTCCAATGCGCAGCTCTTTGCAAAAGAGAGATATTGGCAAGGAAAAGCTGTCTTGTACCATTGCATTTTTCTCCCAAACGAAGGACACTAGAAATAAAATTTTAAAGCCTCCTGTTAGGCCATCATCTACACGACATAGCCCTGAATTTTCCAATGCGCAGCTCTTTGCAAAAGAGAGATATTGGCAAGGAAAAGCTGTCTTGTACCTTTGCATTTTTCTCCCAAACGAAGGACACTAGAATGAAAATTTTAAAGCCTCCTGTTAGACCATCATCTACACGGCATAGCCATGAATTTTCCAATGCGCAGCTCTTTGCAAAAGAGAGATATTGGCAAGGAAAAGCTGTCTTGCACCTTTGCATTTTTCTCCCAAACGAAGGACACTAGAAAGAAAATTTTAAAGCCTCCTGTTAGACCATCATCTACACGGCATAGCCATGAATTTTCCAATGCGCAGCTCTTTGCAAAAGAGAGATATTGGCAAGGAAAAGCTGTCTTGTACCATTGCATTTTTCTCCCAAACGAAGGACACTAGAAATAAAATTTTAAAGCCTCCTGTTAGGCCATCATCTACACGACATAGCCCTGAATTTTCCAATGCGCAGCTCTTTGCAAAAGAGAGATATTGGCAAGGAAAAGCTGTCTTGTACCTTTGCATTTTTCTCCCAAACGAAGGACACTAGAATGAAAATTTTAAAGCCTCCTGTTAGACCATCATCTACACGGCATAGCCATGAATTTTCCAATGCGCAGCTCTTTGCAAAAGAGAGATATTGGCAAGGAAAAGCTGTCTTGCACCTTTGCATTTTTCTCCCAAACGAAGGACACTAGAATTAAAATTTTAAAGACTCCTGTTAGGCCATCATCTACACGACATAGCCCTGAATTTTCCAATGCGCAGCTCTATGCAAAAGAGAGATATTGGCAAGGAAAAGCTGTCTTGTACCTTTGCATTTTTCTCCCAAACGAAGGTCACTAGAATTAAAATTTTAAAGCCTCCTGTTAGGCCATCATCTACACGACATAGCCCTGAATTTTCCAATGCGCAGCTCTATGCAAAAGAGAGATATTGGCAAGGAAAAGCTGTCTTGTACCTTTGCATTTTTCTCCCAAACGAAGGTCACTAGAATTAAAATTTTAAAGCCTCCTGTTAGGCCATCATCTACACGACATAGCCCTGAATTTTCCAATGCGTAGCTCTTTGCAAAAGAGAGATATTGGCAAGGAAAAGCTGTCTTGTACCATTGCATTTTTCTCCCAAACGAAGGACACTAGAAAGAAAATTTTAAAGCCTCCTGTTAGACCATCATCTACACGGCATAGCCATGAATTTTCCAATGCGCAGCTCTTTGCAAAAGAGAGATATTGGCAAGGAAAAGCTGTCTTGTACCTTTGCATTTTTCTCCCAAACGAAGGACACTAGAATTAAAATTTTAAAGCCTCCTGTTAGGCCATCATCTATACGATATAGCCCTGAATTTTCCAATGCGCAGCTCTTTGCAAAAGAGAGATATTGGCAAGGAAAAGCTGTCTTGTACCTTTGCATTTTTCTCCCAAACGAAGGACACTAGAAAGAAAATTTTAAAGCCTCCTGTTAGGCCATCATCTACACGACATAGCCCTGAATTTTCCAATGCGCAGCTCTTTGCAAAAGAGAGATATTGGCAAGGAAAACTGTATTGTACCATTGCATTTTTCTCCCAAACGAAGGACACTAGAAAGAAAATTTTAAAGCCTCCTGTTAGACCATCATCTACACGACATAGCCCTGAATTTTCCAATGCGCAGCTCTTTGCAAAAGAGAGATATTGGCAAGGAAAAGCTGTCTTGTACCATTGCATTTTTCTCCCAAACGTAGGACACTAGAATTAAAATTTTAAAGCCTCCTGTTAGGCCATCATCTACACGATATAGCCCTGAATTTTCCAATGCGCAGCTCTTTGCAAACGAGAGATATTGGCAAGGAAAAGCTGTCTTATACCTTTGCATTTTTCTCCCAAACGAAGGACACTAGAAAGAAAATTTTAAAGCCTCCTGTTAGGCCATCATCTACACGACATAGCCCTGAATTTTCCAATGCGCAGCTCTTTGCAAAAGAGAGATATTGGCAAGGAAAAGCTGTCTTGTACCATTGCATTTTTCTCCCAAACGAAGGACACTAGAAAGAAAATTTTAAAGCCTCCTGTTAGGCCATCATCTACACGACATAGCCCTGAATTTTCCAATGCGCAGCTCTTTGCAAAAGAGAGATATTGGCAAGGAAAAGCTGTCTTGTACCATTGCATTTTTCTCCCAAACGAAGGACACTAGAAAGAAAATTTTAAAGCCTCCTGTTAGACCATCATCTACACGGCATAGCCCTGAATTTTCCAATGCGCAGCTCTTTGCAAAAGAGAGATATTGGCAAGGAAAAGCTGTCTTGTACCTTTGCATTTTTCTCCCAAACGAAGGACACTAGAATTAAAATTTTAAAGCCTCCTGTTAGGCCATCATCTATACGATATAGCCCTGAATTTTCCAATGCGCAGCTCTTTGCAAAAGAGAGATATTGGCAAGGAAAAGCTGTCTTGTACCTTTGCATTTTTCTCCCAAACGAAGGACACTAGAAAGAAAATTTTAAAGCCTCCTGTTAGGCCATCATCTACACGACATAGCCCTGAATTTTCCAATGCGCAGCTCTTTGCAAAAGAGAGATATTGGCAAGGAAAAGCTGTCTTGTACCATTGCATTTTTCTCCCAAACGAAGGACACTAGAAAGAAAATTTTAAAGCCTCCTGTTAGACCATCATCTACACGACATAGCCCTGAATTTTCCAATGCGCAACTCTTTGCAAAAGAGAGATATTGGCAAGGAAAAGCTGTCTTGTACCATTGCATTTTTCTCCCAAACGAAGGACACTAGAAATAAAATTTTAAAGCCTCCTGTTAGGCCATCATCTACACGACATAGCCCTGAATTTTCCAATGCGCAGCTCTTTGCAAAAGAGAGATATTGGCAAGGAAAAGCTGTCTTGTACCTTTGCATTTTTCTCCCAAACGAAGGTCACTAGAAAGAAAATTTTAAAGCCTCCTGTTAGGCCATCATCTACACGACATAGCCCTGAATTTTCCAATGCGCAGCTCTTTGCAAAAGAGAGATATTGGCAAGGAAAAGCTGTCTTGTACCATTGCATTTTTCTCCCAAACGAAGGACACTAGAAAGAAAATTTTAAAGCCTCCTGTTAGGCCATCATCTACACGACATAGCCCTGAATTTTCCAATGCGCAGCTCTTTGCAAAAGAGAGATATTGGCAAGGAAAAGCTGTCTTGTACCTTTGCATTTTTCTCCCAAACGAAGGTCACTAGAAAGAAAATTTTAAAGCCTCCTGTTAGGCCATCATCTACACGACATAGCCCTGAATTTTCCAATGCGTAGCTCTTTGCAAAAGAGAGATATTGGCAAGGAAAAGCTGTCTTGTACCTTTGCATTTTTCTCCCAAACGAAGGACACTAGAATTACAATTTTAAAGCCTCCTGTTAGGCCATCATCTACACGACATAGCCCTGAATTTTCCAATGCGCAGCTCTTTGCAAAAGAGAGATATTGGCAAGGAAAAGCTGTCTTGTACCATTGCATTTTTCTCCCAAACGAAGGACACTAGAAAGAAAATTTTAAAGCCTCCTGTTAGACCATCATCTACACGGCATAGCCATGAATTTTCCAATGCGCAGCTCTTTGCAAAAGAGAGATATTGGCAAGGAAAAGCTGTCTTGTACCTTTGCATTTTTCTCCCAAACGAAGGACACTAGAATTAAAATTTTAAAGCCTCCTGTTAGGCCATCATCTACACGATATAGCCCTGCATTTTCCAATGCGCAGCTCTTTGCAAACGAGAGATATTGGCAAGGAAAAGCTGTCTTATACCTTTGCATTTTTCTCCCAAACGAAGGACACTAGAAAGAAAATTTTAAAGCCTCCTGTTAGGCCATCAACTACACGACATAGCCCTGAATTTTCCAATGCGCAGCTCTTTGCAAAAAAGAGATATTGGCAAGGAAAAGCTGTATTGTACCATTGCATTTTTCTCCCAAACGAAGGACACTAGAAAGAAAATTTTAAAGCCTCCTGTTAGACCATCATCTACACGACATAGCCCTGAATTTTCCAATGCGCAGCTCTTTGCAAAAGAGAGATATTGGCAAGGAAAAGCTGTCTTGTACCATTGCATTTTTCTCCCAAACGAAGGACACTAGAATTAAAATTTTAAAGCCTCCTGTTAGGCCATCATCTACACGATATAGCCCTGAATTTTCCAATGCGCAGCTCTTTGCAAACGAGAGATATTGGCAAGGAAAAGCTGTCTTATACCTTTGCATTTTTCTCCCAAACGAAGGACACTAGAAAGAAAATTTTAAAGCCTTCTGTTAGGCCATCATCTACACGACATAGCCCTGAATTTTCCAATGCGCAGCTCTTTGCAAAAGAGAGATATTGGCAAGGAAAAGCTGTCTTGTACCATTGCATTTTTCTCCCAAACGAAGGTCACTAGAAAGAAAATTTTAAAGCCTCCTGTTAGGCCATCATCTACACGACATAGCCCTGAATTTTCCAATGCGCAGCTCTTTGCAAAAGAGAGATATTGGCAAGGAAAAGCTGTCTTGTACCATTGCATTTTTCTCCCAAACGAAGGACACTAGAAAGAAAATTTTAAAGCCTCCTGTTAGGCCATCATCTACACGACATAGCCCTGAATTTTCCAATGCGCAGCTCATTGCAAAAGAGAGATATTGGCAAGGAAAAGCTGTCTTGTACCATTGCATTTTTCTCCCAAACGAAGGACACTAGAAAGAAAATTTTAAAGCCTCCTGTTAGACCATCATCTACACGACATAGCCCTGAATTTTCCAATGCGCAGCTCTTTGCAAAAGAGAGATATTGGCAAGGAAAAGCTGTCTTGTACCTTTGCATTTTTCTCCCAAACGAAGGTCACTAGAAAGAAAATTTTAAAGCCTCCTGTTAGGCCATCATCTACACGACATAGCCCTGAATTTTCCAATGCGTAGCTCTTTGCAAAAGAGAGATATTGGCAAGGAAAAGCTGTCTTGTACCATTGCATTTTTCTCCCAAACGAAGGACACTAGAATTACAATTTTAAAGCCTCCTGTTAGGCCATCATCTACACGACATAGCCCTGAATTTTCCAATGCGCAGCTCTTTGCAAAAGAGAGATATTGGCAAGGAAAAGCTGTCTTGTACCATTGCATTTTTCTCCCAAACGAAGGTCACTAGAAAGAAAATTTTAAAGCCTCCTGTTAGGCCATCATCTACACGACATAGCCCTGAATTTTCCAATGCGCAGCTCTTTGCAAAAGAGAGATATTGGCAAGGAAAAGCTGTCTTGTACCATTGCATTTTTCTCCCAAACGAAGGACACTAGAAAGAAAATTTTAAAGCCTCCTGTTAGGCCATCATCTACACGACATAGCCCTGAATTTTCCAATGCGCAGCTCTTTGCAAAAGAGAGATATTGGCAAGGAAAAGCTGTCTTGTACCATTGCATTTTTCTCCCAAACGAAGGACACTAGAAAGAAAATTTTAAAGCCTCCTGTTAGACCATCATCTACACGACATAGCCCTGAATTTTCCAATGCGCAGCTCTTTGCAAAAGAGAGATATTGGCAAGGAAAAGCTGTCTTGTACCTTTGCATTTTTCTCCCAAACGAAGGTCACTAGAAAGAAAATTTTAAAGCCTCCTGTTAGGCCATCATCTACACGACATAGCCCTGAATTTTCCAATGCGTAGCTCTTTGCAAAAGAGAGATATTGGCAAGGAAAAGCTGTCTTGTACCTTTGCATTTTTCTCCCAAACGAAGGACACTAGAATTACAATTTTAAAGCCTCCTGTTAGGCCATCATCTACACGACATAGCCCTGAATTTTCCAATGCGCAGCTCTTTGCAAAAGAGAGATATTGGCAAGGAAAAGCTGTCTTGTACCATTGCATTTTTCTCCCAAACGAAGGACACTAGAAAGAAAATTTTAAAGCCTCCTGTTAGACCATCATCTACACGGCATAGCCATGAATTTTCCAATGCGCAGCTCTTTGCAAAAGAGAGATATTGGCAAGGAAAAGCTGTCTTGTACCTTTGCATTTTTCTCCCAAACGAAGGACACTAGAATTAAAATTTTAAAGCCTCCTGTTAGGCCATCATCTACACGATATAGCCCTGAATTTTCCAATGCGCAGCTCTTTGCAAACGAGAGATATTGGCAAGGAAAAGCTGTCTTATACCTTTGCATTTTTCTCCCAAACGAAGGACACTAGAAAGAAAATTTTAAAGCCTCCTGTTAGGCCATCATCTACACGACATAGCCCTGAATTTTCCAATGCGCAGCTCTTTGCAAAAGAGAGATATTGGCAAGGAAAAGCTGTATTGTACCATTGCATTTTTCTCCCAAACGAAGGACACTAGAAAGAAAATTTTAAAGCCTCCTGTTAGACCATCATCTACACGACATAGCCCTGAATTTTCCAATGCGCAGCTCTTTGCAAAAGAGAGATATTGGCAAGGAAAAGCTGTCTTGTACCATTGCATTTTTTTCCCAAACGAAGGACACTAGAAAGAAAATTTTAAAGCCTCCTGTTAGACCATCATCTACACGACATAGCCCTGAATTTTCCAATGCGCAGCTCTTTGCAAAAGAGAGATATTGGCAAGGAAAAGCTGTCTTGTACCATTGCATTTTTCTCCCAAACGAAGGACACTAGAAAGAAAATTTTAAAGCCTCCTGTTAGACCATCATCTACACGACATAGCCCTGAATTTTCCAATGCGTAGCTCTTTGCAAAAGAGAGATATTGGCAAGGAAAAGCTGTCTTGTACCTTTGCATTTTTCTCCCAAACGAAGGACACTAGAAAGAAAATTTTAAAGCCTCCTGTTAGGCCATCATCTACACGACATAGCCCTGAATTTTCCAATGCGCAGCTCTTTGCAAAAGAGAGATATTGGCAAGGAAAAGCTGTCTTGTACCATTGCATTTTTCTCCCAAACGAAGGACACTAGAAAGAAAATTTTAAAGCCTCCTGTTAGACCATCATCTACACGACATAGCCCTGAATTTTCCAATGCGCAGCTCTTTGCAAAAGAGAGATATTGGCAAGGAAAGCTGTCTTGTACCTTTGCATTTTTCTCCCAAACGAAGGTCACTAGAAAGAAAATTTTAAAGCCTCCTGTTAGGCCATCATCTACACGACATAGCCCTGAATTTTCCAATGCGTAGCTCTTTGCAAAAGAGAGATATTGGCAAGGAAAAGCTGTCTTGTACCTTTGCATTTTTCTCCCAAACGAAGGACACTAGAATTACAATTTTAAAGCCTCCTGTTAGGCCATCATCTACACGACATAGCCCTGAATTTTCCAATGCGCAGCTCTTTGCAAAAGAGAGATATTGGCAAGGAAAAGCTGTCTTGTACCATTGCATTTTTCTCCCAAACGAAGGACACTAGAAAGAAAATTTTAAAGCCTCCTGTTAGACCATCATCTACACGGCATAGCCATGAATTTTCCAATGCGCAGCTCTTTGCAAAAGAGAGATATTGGCAAGGAAAAGCTGTCTTGATACCTTTGCATTTTTCTCCCAAACGAAGGACACTAGAATAAAAATTTAACAGCCTCCTGTTAGGCCATCATCTACACGATATAGCCCTGAATTTTCCAATGCGCAGCTCTTTGCAAACGAGAGATATTGGCAAGGAAAAGCTGTCTTATACCTTTGCATTTTTCTCCCAAACGAAGGACACTAGAAAGAAAATTTTAAAGCCTCCTGTTAGGCCATCATCTACACGACATAGCCCTGAATTTTCCAATGCGCAGCTCTTTGCAAAAGAGAGATATTGGCAAGGAAAAGCTGTATTGTACCATTGCATTTTTCTCCCAAACGAAGGACACTAGAAAGAAGAATTGTAAAGCCTCTGTTAGACCATCATCTACACGACATAGCCCTGAATTTCCAATGCGCAGCTCTTTGGCAAAAGAGAGATATTGCAAGGAAAAGCTGTCTTGTACCATTGCATTTTTTTCCCAAACGAAGGACACTAGAAAGAAAATTTTAAAGCCTCCTGTTAGACCATCATCTACACGACATAGCCCTGAATTTTCCAATGCGTCAGGCTCTTTGCAAAAGAGAGATATTGGCAAGGAAAAGCTGTCTTGTACCATTGCATTTTTCTCCCAAACGAAGGACCTAGAAAGAAAATTTTAAAGCCTCCTGTTAGACCATCATCTACACGACATAGCCCTGAATTTTCCAATGCGTAGCTCTTTGCAAAAGAGAGATATTGGCAAGGAAAAGCTGTCTTGTACCTTTGCATTTTCTCCCAAACGAAGGACACTAGAAAGAAAATTTTAAAGCCTCCTGTTAGGCCATCATCTACACGACATAGCCCTGAATTTTCCAGATGCGCGAGCTCTTTGCAAAAGAGAGATATTGGCAAGGAAAAGCTGTCTTGTACCATTGCATTTTTCTCCCAAACGAAGGACACTAGAAAGAAAATTTTAAAGCCTCCTGTTAGACCATCATCTACACGGCATAGCCATGAATTTTCCAATGCGCAGCTCTTTGCA
The DNA here is from genome assembly GCF_028390025.1 of Pseudophryne corroboree. Taxonomy (NCBI): domain Eukaryota; kingdom Metazoa; phylum Chordata; class Amphibia; order Anura; family Myobatrachidae; genus Pseudophryne; species Pseudophryne corroboree. Next base: position 249,043 of record NW_026970138.1, on the reverse strand, counting down.
AAAGAGAGATATTGGCAAGGAAAAGCTGTATTGTACCATTGATTTTTCTCCCAAACGAAGGACACTAGAAAGAAAATTTTAAAGCCTCCTGTTAGACCATCATCTACACGACATAGCCCTGAATTTTCCAATGCGCAGCTCTTTGCAAAAGAGAGATATTGGCAAGGAAAAGCTGTCTTGTACCATTGCATTTTTTTCCCAAACGAAGGACACTAGAAATAAAATTTTAAAGCCTCCTGTTAGGCCATCATCTACACGACATAGCCCTGAATTTTCCAATGCGCAGCTCTTTGCAAAAGAGAGATATTGGCAAGGAAAAGCTGTCTTGTACCATTGCATTTTTCTCCCAAACGAAGGACACTAGAAAGAAAATTTTAAAGCCTCCTGTTAGACCATCATCTACACGACATAGCCCTGAATTTTCCAATGCGCAGCTCTTTGCAAAAGAGAGATATTGGCAAGGAAAAGCTGTCTTGTACCATTGCATTTTTTTCCCAAACGAAGGACACTAGAAATAAAATTTTAAAGCCTCCTGTTAGGCCATCATCTACACGACATAGCCCTGAATTTTCCAATGCGCAGCTCTTTGCAAAAGAGAGATATTGGCAAGGAAAAGCTGTCTTGTACCATTGCATTTTTCTCCCAAACGAAGGACACTAGAAATAAAATTTTAAAGCCTCCTGTTAGACCAACATCTACACGGCATAGCCATGAATTTTCCAATGCGCAGCTCTTTGCAAAAGAGAGATATTGGCAAGGAAAAGCTGTCTTGTACCTTTGCATTTTTCTCCCAAACGAAGGTCACTAGAAAGAAAATTTTAAAGCCTCCTGTTAGGCCATCATCTACACGACATAGCCCTGAATTTTCCAATGCGCAGCTCTTTGCAAAAGAGAGATATTGGCAAGGAAAAGCTGTCTTGTACCATTGCATTTTTCTCCCAAACGAAGGACACTAGAAAGAAAATTTTAAAGCCTCCTGTTAGGCCATCATCTACACGACATAGCCCTGAATTTTCCAATGCGCAGCTCTTTGCAAAAGAGAGATATTGGCAAGGAAAAGCTGTCTTGTACCATTGCATTTTTCTCCCAAACGAAGGACACTAGAAAGAAAATTTTAAAGCCTCCTGTTAGACCATCATCTACACGGCATAGCCATGAATTTTCCAATGCGCAGCTCTTTGTAAAAGAGAGATATTGGCAAGGAAAAGCTGTCTTGTACCTTTGCATTTTTCTCCCAAACGAAGGACACTAGAATTAAAATTTTAAAGCCTCCTGTTAGGCCATCATCTACACGATATAGCCCTGAATTTTCCAATGCGCAGCTCTTTGCAAAATAGAGATATTGGCAAGGAAAAGCTGTCTTGTACCATTGCATTTTTCTCCCAAACGAAGGACACTAGAATGAAAATTTTAAAGCCTCCTGTTAGACCATCATCTACACGGCATAGCCATGAATTTTCCAATGCGCAGCTCTTTGCAAAAGAGAGATATTGGCAAGGAAAAGCTAACTTGTACCTTTGCATTTTTCTCCCAAACGAAGGACACTAGAAAGAAAATTTTAAAGCCTCCTGTTAGGCCATCATCTACACGACATAGCCCTGAATTTTCCAATGCGCAGCTCTTTGCAAAAGAGAGATATTGGCAAGGAAAAGCTGTCTTGTACCATTGCATTTTTCTCCCAAACGAAGGACACTCGAAAGAAAATTTTAAAGCCTCCTGTTAGACCATCATCTACACGGCATAGCCATGAATTTTCCAATGCGCAGCTCTTTGCAAAAGAGAGATATTGGCAAGGAAAAGCTGTCTTGTACCTTTGCATTTTTCTCCCAAACGAAGGACACTAGAAAGAAAATTTTAAAGCCTCCTGTTAGGCCATCATCTACACGACATAGCCCTGAATTTTCCAATGCGCAGCTCTTTGCAAAAGAGAGATATTGGCAAGGAAAAGCTGTCTTGTACCTTTGCATTTTTCTCCCAAACGAAGGACACTAGAATTAAAATTTTAAAGCCTCCTGTTAGGCCATCATCTACACGACATAGCCCTGAATTTTCCAATGCGCAGCTCTTTGCAAAAGAGAGATATTGGCAAGGAAAAGCTGTCTTGTACCTTTGCATTTTTCTCCCAAACGAAGGTCACTAGAAAGAAAATTTTAAAGCCTCCTGTTAGGCTATCATCTACACGACATAGCCCTGAATTTTCCAATGCGTAGCTCTTTGCAAAAGAGAGATATTTGCAAGGAAAAGCTGTCTTGTACCTTTGCATTTTTCTCCCAAACGAAGGACACTAGAAAGAAAATTTTAAAGCCTCCGGTTAGGCCATCATCTACACGACATAGCCCTGAATTTTCCAATGCGCAGCTCTTTGCAAAAGAGAGATATTGGCAAGGAAAAGCTGTCTTGTACCATTGCATTTTTCTCCCAAACGAAGGACACTTGAAAGAAAATTTTAAAGCCTCCTGTTAGACCATCATCTACACGGCATAGCCATGAATTTTCCAATGCGCAGCTCTTTGCAAAAGAGAGATATTGGCAAGGAAAAGCTGTCTTGTACCATTGCATTTTTCTCCCAAACGAAGGACACTAGAAAGAAAATTTTAAAGCCTCCTGTTAGGCCATCATCTACACGACATAGCCCTGAATTTTCCAATGCGCAGCTCTTTGCAAAAGAGAGATATTGGCAAGGAAAAGCTGTCTTGTACCATTGCATTTTTCTCCCAAACGAAGGACACTAGAAAGAAAATTTTAAAGCCTCCTGTTAGACCATCATCTACACGACATAGCCCTGAATTTTCCAATGCGCAGCTCTTTGCAAAAGAGAGATATTGGCAAGGAAAAGCTGTCTTGTACCATTGCATTTTTCTCCCAAACGAAGGACACTAGAAGAAAATTTTAAAGCCTCCTGTTAGGCCATTATCTACACGACATAGCCCTGAATTTTCCAATGCGCAGCTCTTTGCAAAAGAGAGATATAGGCAAGGAAAAGCTGTCTTGTACCTTTGCATTTTTCTCCCAAACGAAGGACACTAGAATTAAAATTTTAAAGCCTCCTGTTAGGCCATCATCTACACGACATAGCCCTGAATTTTCCAATGCGCAGCTCTTTGCAAAAGAGAGATATTGGCAAGGAAAAGCTGTCTTGTACCATTGCATTTTTCTCCCAAACGAAGGACACTAGAAGAAAATTTTAAAGCCTCCTGTTAGGTCATCATCTACACGACATAGCCCTGAATTTTCCAATGCGCAGCTCTTTGCAAAAGAGAGATATTGGCAAGGAAAAGCTGTCTTGTACCTTTGCATTTTTCTCCCAAACGAAGGACACTAGAATTAAAATTTTAAAGCCTCCTGTTAGGCCATCATCTACACGACATAGCCCTGAATTTTCCAATGCGTAGCTCTTTGCAAAAGAGAGATATTGGCAAGGAAAAGCTGTCTTGTACCATTGCATTTTTCTCCCAAACGAAGGACACTAGAAAGAAAATTTTAAAGCCTTCTGTTAGGCCATCATCTACACGACATAGCCCTGAATTTTCCAATGCGCAGCTCTTTGCAAAAGAGAGATATTGGCAAGGAAAAGCTGTCTTGTACCTTTGCATTTTTCTCCCAAACGAAGGACACTAGAAAGAAAATTTTAAAGCCTCCTGTTAGGCCATCATCTACACGAAATAGCCCTGATTTTTCCAATGCGCAGCTCTTTGCAAAAGAGAGATATTGGCAAGGAAAAGCTGTCTTGTACCATTGCATTTTTCTCCCAAACGAAGGACACTAGAAAGAAAATTTTAAAGCCTCCTGTTAGGCCATCATCTACACGACATAGCCCTGAATTTTCCAATGCGCAGCTCTTTGCAAAAGAGAGATATTGGCAAGGAAAAGCTGTCTTGTACCTTTGCATTTTTCTCCCAAACGAAGGACACTAGAATTAAAATTTTAAAGCCTCCTGTTAGGGCATCATCTACACGACATAGCCCTGAATTTTCCAATGCGTAGCTCTTTGCAAAAGAGAGATATTGGCAAGGAAAAGCTGTCTTGTACCATTGCATTTTTCTCCCAAACGAAGGACACTAGAAAGAAAATTTTAAAGCCTCCTGTTAGGCCATCATCTACAAGACATAGCCCTGAATTTTCCAATGCGCAGCTCTTTGCAAAAGAGAGATATTGGCAAGGAAAAGCTGTCTTGTACCTTTGCATTTTTCTCCCAAACGAAGGACACTAGAAAGAAAATTTTAAAGCCTCCTGTTAGGCCATCATCTACACGAAATAGCCCTGATTTCTCCAATGCGCAGCTCTTTGCAAAAGAGAGATATTGGCAAGGAAAAGCTGTCTTGTACCATTGCATTTTTCTCCCAAACGAAGGACACTAGAAAGAAAATTTTAAAGCCTCCTGTTAGGCCATCATCTACACGACATAGCCCTGAATTTTCCAATGCGCAGCTCTTTGCAAAAGAGAGATATTGGCAAGGAAAAGCTGTCTTGTACCTTTGCATTTTTCTCCCAAACGAAGGTCACTAGAAAGAAAATTTTAAAGCCTCCTGTTAGGCCATCATCTACACGACATAGCCCTGAATTTTCCAATGCGTAGCTCTTTGCAAAAGAGAGATATTGGCAAGGAAAAGCTGTCTTGTACCATTGCATTTTTCTCCCAAACGAAGGACACTAGAAGAAAATTTTAAAGCCTCCTGTTAGGCCATCATCTACACGACATAGCCCTGAATTTTCCAATGCGCAGCTCTTTGCAAAAGAGAGATATTGGCAAGGAAAAGCTGTCTTGTACCTTTGCATTTTTCTCCCAAACGAAGGACACTAGAATTAAAATTTTAAAGCCTCCTGTTAGGCCATCATCTACACGACATAGCCCTCAATTTTCCAATGCGTAGCTCTTTGCAAAAGAGAGATATTGGCAAGGAAAAGCTGTCTTGTACCATTGCATTTTTCTCCCAAACGAAGGACACTAGAAAGAAAATTTTAAAGCCTCCTGTTAGGCCATCATCTACACGACATAGCCCTGAATTTTCCAATGCGCAGCTCTTTGCAAAAGAGAGATATTGGCAAGGAAAAGCTGTCTTGTACCTTTGCATTTTTCTCCCAAACGAAGGACACTAGAAAGAAAATTTTAAAGCCTCCTGTTAGGCCATCATCTACACGAAATAGCCCTGAATTTTCCAATGCGCAGCTCTTTGCAAAAGAGAGATATTGGCAAGGAAAAGCTGTCTTGTACCTTTGCATTTTTCTCCCAAACGAAGGTCACTAGAAAGAAAATTTTAAAGCCTCCTGTTAGGCCATCATCTACACGACATAGCCCTGAATTTTCCAATGCGTAGCTCTTTGCAAAAGAGAGATATTGGCAAGGAAAAGCTGTCTTGTACCATTGCATTTTTCTCCCAAACGAAGGACACTAGAAAGAAAATTTTAAAGCCCCCTGTTAGGCCATCATCTACACGACATAGCCCTGAATTTTCCAATGCACAGCTCTTTGCAAAAGAGAGATATTGGCAAGGAAAAGCTGTCTTGTACCTTTGCATTTTTCTCCCAAACGAAGGTCACTAGAAAGAAAATTTTAAAGCCTCCTGTTAGGCCATCATCTACACGACATAGCCCTGAATTTTCCAATGCGTAGCTCTTTGCAAAAGAGAGATATTGGCAAGGAAAAGCTGTCTTGTACCATTGCATTTTTCTCCCAAACGAAGGACACTAGAAGAAAATTTTAAAGCCTCCTGTTAGGCCATCATCTACACGACATAGCCCTGAATTTTCCAATGCGCAGCTCTTTGCAAAAGAGAGATATTGGCAAGGAAAAGCTGTCTTGTACCTTTGCATTTTTCTCCCAAACGAAGGACACTAGAATTAAAATTTTAAAGCCTCCTGTTAGGCCATCATCTACACGACATAGCCCTGAATTTTCCAATGCGTAGCTCTTTGCAAAAGAGAGATATTGGCAAGGAAAAGCTGTCTTGTACCATTGCATTTTTCTCCCAAACGAAGGACACTAGAAAGAAAATTTTAAAGCCTCCTGTTAGGCCATTATCTACACGACATAGCCCTAAATTTTCCAATGCGCAGCTCTTTGCAAAAGAGAGATATTGGCAAGGAAAAGCTGTCTTGTACCTTTGCATTTTTCTCCCAAACGAAGGACACTAGAAAGAAAATTTTAAAGCCTCCTGTTAGGCCATCATCTACACGAAATAGCCCTGAATTTTCCAATGCGTAGCTCTTTGCAAAAGAGAGATATTGGCAAGGAAAAGCTGTCTTGTACCATTGCATTTTTCTCCCAAACGAAGGACACTAGAAAGAAAATTTTAAAGCCTCCTGTTAGGCCATCATCTACACGACATAGCCCTGAATTTTCCAATGCGTAGCTCTTTGCAAAAGAGAGATATTGGCAAGGTAAAGCTGTCTTGTACCATTGCATATTTCTCCCAAACGAAGGACACTAGAATTAAAATTTTAAAGCCTCCTGTTAGGCCATCATCTACACGACATAGCCCTGAATTTTCCAATGCGCAGCTCTTTGCAAAAGAGAGATATTGGCAAGGAAAAGCTGTCTTGTACCATTGCATTTTTCTCCCAAACGAAGGTCACTAGAAAGAAAATTTTAAAGCCTCCTGTTAGGCCATCATCTACACGACATAGCCCTGAATTTTCCAATGCGTAGCTCTTTGCAAAAGAGAGATATTGGCAAGGAAAAGCTGTCTTGTACCATTGCATTTTTCTCCCAAACGAAGGTCACTAGAAAGAAAATTTTAAAGCCTCCTGTTAGGCCATCATCTACACGACATAGCCCGGAATTTTCCAATGCGTAGCTCTTTGCAAAAGAGAGATATTGGCAAGGAAAAGCTGTCTTGTACCTTTGCATTTTTCTCCCAAACGAAGGACACTAGAAAGAAAATTTTAAAGCCTCCTGTTAGGCCATCATCTACACGACATAGCCATGAATTTTCCAATGCGCAGCTCTTTGCAAAAGAGAGATATTGGCAAGGAAAAGCTAACTTGTACCTTTGCATTTTTCTCCCAAACGAAGGACACTAGAAAGAAAATTTTAAAGCCTCCTGTTAGGCCATCATCTACACGACATAGCCCTGAATTTTCCAATGCTTAGCTCTTTGCAAAAGAGAGATATTGGCAAGGAAAAGCTGTCTTGTACCATTGCATTTTTCTCCCAAACGAAGGACACTAGAAAGAAAATTTTAAAGCCTCCTGTTAGGCCATCATCTACACGACATAGCCCTGAATTTTCCAATGCGCAGCTCTTTGCAAAAGAGAGATATTGGCAAGGAAAAGCTGTCTTGTACCTTTGCATTTTTCTCCCAAACGAAGGACACTAGAAAGAAAATTTTAAAGCCTCCTGTTAGGCCATCATCTACACGACATAGCCATGAATTTTCCAATGCGCAGCTCTTTGCAAAAGAGAGATATTGGCAAGGAAAAGCTAACTTGTACCTTTGCATTTTTCTCCCAAACGAAGGACACTAGAAAGAAAATTTTAAAGCCTCCTGTTAGGCCATCATCTACACGACATAGCCCTGAATTTTCCAATGCGCAGCTCTTTGCAAAAGAGAGATATTGGCAAGGAAAAGCTGTCTTGTACCATTGCATTTTTCTCCCAAACGAAGGACACTAGAAAGAAAATTTTAAAGCCTCCTGTTAGACCATCATCTACACGACATAGCCCTGAATTTTCCAATGCGCAGCTCTTTGCAAAAGAGAGATATTGGCAAGGAAAAGCTGTCTTGTACCATTGCTTTTTTCTCCCAAACGAAGGACACTAGAAATAAAATTTTAAAGCCTCCTGTTAGACCAACATCTACACGGCATAGCCATGAATTTTCCAATGCGCAGCTCTTTGCAAAAGAGAGATATTGGCAAGGAAAAGCTGTCTTGTACCATTGCATTTTTCTCCCAAACGAAGGACACTAGAATTAAAATTTTAAAGCCTCCTGTTAGGCCATCATCTACACGATATAGCCCTGAATTTTCCAATGCGCAGCTCTTTGCAAACGAGAGATATTGGCAAGGAAAAGCTGTCATACCTTTGCATTTTTCTCCCAAACGAAGGACACTAGAAAGAAAATTTTAAAGCCTCCTGTTAGGCCATCATCTACACGACATAGCCCTGAATTTTCCAATGCGCAGCTCTTTGCAAAAGAGAGATATTGGCAAGGGAAAGCTGTCTTGTACCATTGCATTTTTCTCCCAAACGAAGGACACTAGAAAGAAAATTTTAAAGCCTCCTGTTAGACCATCATCTACACGACATAGCCCTGAATTTTCCAATGCGCAGCTCTTTGCAAAAGAGAGATATTGGCAAGGAAAAGCTGTCTTGTACCATTGCATTTTTCTCCCAAACGAAGGACACTAGAAAGAAAATTTTAAAGCCTCCTGTTAGGCCATCATCTACACGACATAGCCCTGAATTTTCCAATGCGCAGCTCTTTGCAAAAGAGAGATATTGGCAAGGAAAAGCTGTCTTGTACCTTTGCATTTTTCTCCCAAACGAAGGTCACTAGAAAGAAAATTTTAAAGCCTCCTGTTAGGCCATCATCTACTCGACATAGCCCTGAATTTTCCAATGCGTAGCTCTTTGCAAAAGAGAGATATTGGCAAGGAAAAGCTGTCTTGTACCATTGCATTTTTCTCCCAAACGAAGGTCACTAGAAAGAAAATTTTAAAGCCTCCTGTTAGGCCATCATCTACACGACATAGCCCTGAATTTTCCAATGCGTAGCTCTTTGCAAAAGAGAGATATTGGCAAGGAAAAGCTGTCTTGTACCATTGCATTTTTCTCCCAAACGAAGGTCACTAGAAAGAAAATTTTAAAGCCTCCTGTTAGGCCATCATCTACACGACATAGCCCTGAATTTTCCAAAGCGTAGCTCTTTGCAAAAGAGAGATATTGGCAAGGAAAAGCTGTCTTGTACCTTTGCATTTTTCTCCCAAACGAAGGACACTAGAAAGAAAATTTTAAAGCCTCCTGTTAGACCATCATCTACACGGCATAGCCATGAATTTTCCAATGCGCAGCTCTTTGCAAAAGAGAGATATTGGCAAGGAAAAGCTGTCTTGTACCTCTGCATTTTTCTCCCAAACGAAGGACACTAGAATTAAAATTTTAAAGCCTCATGTTAGGCCATCATCTACACGATATAGCCCTGAATTTTCCAATGCGCAGCTCTTTGCAAAAGAGAGATATTGGCAAGGAAAAGCTGTCTTGTACCTCTGCATTTTTCTCCCAAACGAAGGTCACTAGAAAGAAAATTTTAAAGCCTCCAGTTAAGCCATCATCTACACGACATAGCCCTGAATTTTCCAATGCGCAGCTCTTTGCAAAAGAGAGATATTGGCAAGGAAAAGCTGTCTTGTACCTTTGCATTTTTCTCCCAAACGAAGGTCACTAGAAAGAAAATTTTAAAGCCTCCTGTTAGGCCATCATCTACACGACATAGCCCTGAATTTTCCAATGCGTAGCTCTTTGCAAAAGAGAGATATTGGCATGGTAAAGCTGTCTTGTACCATTGCATATTTCTCCCAAACGAAGGACACTAGAATTAAAATTTTAAAGCCTCCTGTTAGGCCATCATCTACACGACATAGCCCTGAATTTTCCAATGCGCAGCTCTTTGCAAAAGAGAGATATTGGCAAGGAAAAGCTGTCTTGTACCATTGCATTTTTCTCCCAAACGAAGGTCACTAGAAAGAAAATTTTAAAGCCTCCTGTTAGGCCATCATCTACACGACATAGCCCTGAATATTCCAATGCGTAGCTCTTTGCAAAAGAGAGATATTGGCAAGGAAAAGCTGTCTTGTACCATTGCATTTTTCTCCCAAACGAAGGACACTAGAAAGAAAATTTTAAAGCCTCCTGTTAGGCCATCATCTACACGACATAGCCCTGAATTTTCCAATGCGTAGCTCTTTGCAAAAGAGAGATATTGGCAAGGAAAAGCTGTCTTGTACCTTTGCATTTTTCTCCCAAACGAAGGACACTAGAAAGAAAATTGTAAAGCCTCCTGTTAGGCCATCATCTACACGAAATAGCCCTGAATTTTCCAATACGCAGCTCTTTGCAAAAGAGAGATATTGGCAAGGAAAAGCTGTCTTGTACCATTGCATTTTTCTCCCAAACGAAGGACACTAGAAAGAAAATTTTAAAGCCTCCTGTTAGGCCATCATCTACACGACATAGCCCTGAATTTTCCAATGCGCAGCTCTTTGCAAAAGAGAGATATTGGCAAGGAAAAGCTGTCTTGTACCATTGCATTTTTCTCCCAAACGAAGGACACTAGAAAGAAAATTTTAAAGCCTCCTGTTAGGCCATCATCTACACGACATAGCCCTGAATTTTCCAATGCGTAGCTCTTTGCAAAAGAGAGATATTGGCAAGGAAAAGCTGTCTTGTACCATTGCATTTTTCTCCCAAACGAAGGACACTAGAAGAAAATTTTAAAGCCTCCTGTTAGGCCATCATCTACACGACATAGCCCTGAATTTTCCAATGCGCAGCTCTTTGCAAAAGAGAGATATTGGCAAGGAAAAGCTGTCTTGTACCTTTGCATTTTTCTCCCAAACGAAGGACACTAGAATTAAAATTTTAAAGCCTCCTGTTAGGCCATCATCTACACGACATAGCCCTGAATTTTCCAATGCGTAGCTCTTTGCAAAAGAGAGATATTGGCAAGGAAAAGCTGTCTTGTACCATTGCATTTTTCTCCCAAACGAAGGACACTAGAAAGAAAATTTTTAAGCCTCCTGTTAGGCCATCATCTACACGACATAGCCCTGAATTTTCCAATGCGCAGCTCTTTGCAAAAGAGAGATATTGGCAAGGAAAAGCTGTCTTGTACCTTTGCATTTTTCTCCCAAACGAAGGACACTAGAAAGAAAATTTTAAAGCCTCCTGTTAGGCCATCATCTACACGAAATAGCCCTGATTTTTCCAATGCGCAGCTCTTTGCAAAAGAGAGATATTGGCAAGGAAAAGCTGTCTTGTACCATTGCATTTTTCTCCCAAACGAAGGACACTAGAAAGAAAATTTTAAAGCCTCCTGTTAGGCCATCATCTACACGACATAGCCCTGAATTTTCCAATGCGTAGCTCTTTGCAAAAGAGAGATATTGGCAAGGAAAAGCTGTCTTGTACCATTGCATTTTTCTCCCAAACGAAGGACACTAGAAGAAAATTTTAAAGCCTCCTGTTAGGCCATCATCTACACGACATAGCCCTGAATTTTCCAATGCGCAGCTCTTTGCAAAAGAGAGATATTGGCAAGGAAAAGCTGTCTTGTACCTTTGCATTTTTCTCCCAAACGAAGGACACTAGAATTAAAATTTTAAAGCCTCCTGTTAGGCCATCATCTACACGACATAGCCCTGAATTTTCCAATGCGTAGCTCTTTGCAAAAGAGAGATATTGGCAAGGAAAAGCTGTCTTGTACCATTGCATTTTTCTCCCAAACGAAGGACACTAGAAAGAAAATTTTAAAGCCTCCTGTTAGGCCATCATCTACACGACATAGCCCTGAATTTTCCAATGCGCAGCTCTTTGCAAAAGAGAGATATTGGCAAGGAAAAGCTGTCTTGTACCTTTGCATTTTTCTCCCAAACGAAGGACACTAGAAAGAAAATTTTAAAGCCTCCTGTTAGGCCATCATCTACACGAAATAGCCCTGAATTTTCCAATGCGTAGCTCTTTGCAAAAGAGAGATATTGGCAAGGAAAAGCTGTCTTGTACCATTGCATTTTTCTCCCAAACGAAGGACACTAGAAAGAAAATTTTAAAGCCTCCTGTTAGGCCATCATCTACACGACATAGCCCTGAATTTTCCAATGCGTAGCTCTTTGCAAAAGAGAGATATTGGCAAGGTAAAGCTGTCTTGTACCATTGCATATTTCTCCCAAACGAAGGACACTAGAATTAACATTTTAAAGCCTCCTGTTAGGCCATCATCTACACGACATAGCCCTGAATTTTCCAATGCGCAGCTCTTTGCAAAAGAGAGATATTGGCAAGGAAAAGCTGTCTTGTACCATTGCATTTTTCTCCCAAACGAAGGTCACTAGAAAGAAAATTTTAAAGCCTCCTGTTAGGCCATCATCTACACGACATAGCCCTGAATTTTCCAATGCGTAGCTCTTTGCAAAAGAGAGATATTGGCAAGGAAAAGCTGTCTTGTACCATTGCATTTTTCTCCCAAACGAAGGTCACTAGAAAGAAAATTTTAAAGCTTCCTGTTAGGCCATCATCTACACGACATAGCCCGGAATTTTCCAATGCGTAGCTCTTTGCAAAAGAGAGATATTGGCAAGGAAAAGCTGTCTTGTACCTTTGCATTTTTCTCCCAAACGAAGGACACTAGAAAGAAAATTTTAAAGCCTCCTGTTAGGCCATCATCTACACGAAATAGCCCTGAATTTTCCAATGCGCAGCTCTTTGCAAAAGAGAGATATTGGCAAGGAAAAGCTGTCTTGTACCATTGCATTTTTCTCCCAAACGAAGGACACTAGAAAGAAAATTTTAAAGCCTCCTGTTAGGCCATCATCTACACGACATAGCCCTGAATTTTCCAATGCGTAGCTCTTTGCAAAAGAGAGATATTGGCAAGGAAAAGCTGTCTTGTACCATTGCATTTTTCTCCCAAACGAAGGACACTAGAAAGAAAATTTTAAAGCCTCCTGTTAGGCCATCATCTACACGACATAGCCCTGAATTTTCCAATGCGTAGCTCTTTGCAAAAGAGAGATATTGGCAAGGAAAAGCTGTCTTGTACCTTTGCATTTTTCTCCCAAACGAAGGACACTAGAATTAAAATTTTAAAGCCTCCTGTTAGGCCATCATCTACACGACATAGCCCTGAATTTTCCAATGCGCAGCTCTTTGCAAAAGAGAGATATTGGCAAGGAAAAGCTGTCTTGTACCTTTGCATTTTTCTCCCAAACGAAGGACACTAGAAAGAAAATTTTAAAGCCTCCTGTTAGGCCATCATCTACACGAAATAGCCCTGAATTTTCCAATGCGCAGCTCTTTGCAAAAGAGAGATATTGGCAAGGAAAAGCTGTCTTGTACCATTGCATTTTTCTCCCAAACGAAGGACACTAGAAAGAAAATTTTAATGCCTCCTGTTAGGCCATCATCTACACGACATAGCCATGAATTTTCCAATGCGCAGCTCTTTGCAAAAGAGAGATATTGGCAAGGAAAAGCTGTCTTGTACCTTTGCATTTTTCTCCCAAACGAAGGTCACTAGAAAGAAAATTTTAAAGCCTCCTGTTAGGCCATCATCTACACGACATAGCCCTGAATTTTCCAATGCGTAGCTCTTTGCAAAAGAGAGATATTGGCAAGGAAAAGCTGTCTTGTACCATTGCATTTTTCTCCCAAACGAAGGACACTAGAAAGAAAATTTTAAAGCCTCCTGTTAGACCATCATCTACACGGCATAGCCATGAATTTTCCAGTGCGCAGCTCTTTGCAAAAGAGAGATATTGGCAAGGAAAAGCTGTCTTGTACCTTTGCATTTTTCTCCCAAACGAAGGACACAAGAATTAAAATTTTAAAGCCTCATGTTAGGCCATCATCTACACGACATAGCCCTGAATTTTCCAATGCGCAGCTCTTTGCAAAAGAGAGATATTGGCAAGGAAAAGCTGTCTTGTACCTTTGCATTTTTCTCCCAAACGAAGGTCACTAGAAACAAAATTTTAAAGCCTCCTGTTAGGCTATCATCTACACGACATAGCCCTGAATTTTCCAATGCGCAGCTCTTTGCAAAAGAGAGATATTGGCAAGGAAAAGCTGTCTTGTACCATTGCATTTTTCTCCCAAACGAAGGACACTAGAAAGAAAATTTTAAAGCCTCCTGTTAGACCATCATCTACAAGGCATAGCCATGAATTTTCCAATGCGCAGCTCTTTGCAAAAGAGAGATATTGGCAAGGAAAAGCTGTCTTGTACCTTTGCATTTTTCTCCCAAACGAAGGACACTAGAATTAAAATTTTAAAGCCTCATGTTAGGCCATCATCTACACGATATAGCCCTGAATTTTCCAATGCGCAGCTCTTTGCAAAAGAGAGATATTGGCAAGGAAAAGCTGTCTTGTACCATTGCATTTTTCTCCCAAACGAAGGACACTAGAAGAAAATTTTAAAGTCTCCTGTTAGGCCATCATCTACACGACATAGCCCTGAATTTTCCAATGCGCAGCTCTTTGCAAAAGAGAGATATTGGCAAGGAAAAGCTGTCTTGTACCATTGCATTTTTCTCCCAAACGAAGGAAACTAGAAAGAAAATTTTAATGCCTCCTGTTAGGCCATCATCTACACGACATAGCCATGAATTTTCCAATGCGCAGCTCTTTGCAAAAGAGAGATATTGGCAAGGAAAAGCTGTCTTGTACCTTTGCATTTTTCTCCCAAACGAAGGTCACTAGAAAGAAAATTTTAAAGCCTCCTGTTAGGCCATCATCTACACGACATAGCCCTGAATTTTCCAATGCGTAGCTCTTTGCAAAAGAGAGATATTGGCAAGGAAAAGCTGTCTTGTACCATTGCATTTTTCTCCCAAACGAAGGACACTAGAAAGAAAATTTTAAAGCCTCCTGTTAGACCATCATCTACACGGCATAGCCATGAATTTTCCAGTGCGCAGCTCTTTGCAAAAGAGAGATATTGGCAAGGAAAAGCTGTCTTGTACCTTTGCATTTTTCTCCCAAACGAAGGACACAAGAATTAAAATTTTAAAGCCTCATGTTAGGCCATCATCTACACGACATAGCCCTGAATTTTCCAATGCGCAGCTCTTTGCAAAAGAGAGATATTGGCAAGGAAAAGCTGTCTTGTACCTTTGCATTTTTCTCCCAAACGAAGGTCACTAGAAAGAAAATTTTAAAGCCTCCTGTTAGGCTATCATCTACACGACATAGCCCTGAATTTTCCAATGCGCAGCTCTTTGCAAAAGAGAGATATTGGCAAGGAAAAGCTGTCTTGTACCATTGCATTTTTCTCCCAAACGAAGGACACTAGAAAGAAAATTTTAAAGCCTCCTGTTAGACCATCATCTACAAGGCATAGCCATGAATTTTCCAATGCGCAGCTCTTTGCAAAAGAGAGATATTGGCAAGGAAAAGCTGTCTTGTACCTTTGCATTTTTCTCCCAAACGAAGGACACTAGAATTAAAATTTTAAAGCCTCATGTTAGGCCATCATCTACACGAAATAGCCCTGAATTTTCCAATGCGCAGCTCTTTGCAAAAGAGAGATATTGGCAAGGAAAAGCTGTCTTGTACCATTGCATTTTTCTCCCAAACGAAGGACACTAGAAAGAAAATTTTAAAGCCTCCTGTTAGGCCATCATCTACACGACATAGCCCTGAATTTTCCAATGCGTAGCTCTTTGCAAAAGAGAGATATTGGCAAGGAAAAGCTGTCTTGTACCATTGCATTTTTCTCCCAAACGAAGGACACTAGAAAGAAAATTTTAAAGCCTCCTGTTAGGCCATCATCTACACGACATAGCCCTGAATTTTCCAATGCGTAGCTCTTTGCAAAAGAGAGATATTGGCAAGGAAAAGCTGTCTTGTACCTTTGCATTTTTCTCCCAAACGAAGGACACTAGAATTAAAATTTTAAAGCCTCCTGTTAGGCCATCATCTACACGACATAGCCCTGAATTTTCCAATGCGCAGCTCTTTGCAAAAGAGAGATATTGGCAAGGAAAAGCTGTCTTGTACCTTTGCATTTTTCTCCCAAACGAAGGACACTAGAAAGAAAATTTTAAAGCCTCCTGTTAGGCCATCATCTACACGAAATAGCCCTGAATTTTCCAATGCGCAGCTCTTTGCAAAAGAGAGATATTGGCAAGGAAAAGCTGTCTTGTACCATTGCATTTTTCTCCCAAACGAAGGACACTAGAAAGAAAATTTTAATGCCTCCTGTTAGGCCATCATCTACACGACATAGCCATGAATTTTCCAATGCGCAGCTCTTTGCAAAAGAGAGATATTGGCAAGGAAAAGCTGTCTTGTACCTTTGCATTTTTCTCCCAAACGAAGGTCACTAGAAAGAAAATTTTAAAGCCTCCTGTTAGGCCATCATCTACACGACATAGCCCTGAATTTTCCAATGCGTAGCTCTTTGCAAAAGAGAGATATTGGCAAGGAAAAGCTGTCTTGTACCATTGCATTTTTCTCCCAAACGAAGGACACTAGAAAGAAAATTTTAAAGCCTCCTGTTAGACCATCATCTACACGGCATAGCCATGAATTTTCCAGTGCGCAGCTCTTTGCAAAAGAGAGATATTGGCAAGGAAAAGCTGTCTTGTACCTTTGCATTTTTCTCCCAAACGAAGGACACTAGAATTAAAATTTTAAAGCCTCATGTTAGGCCATCATCTACACGATATAGCCCTGAATTTTCCAATGCGCAGCTCTTTGCAAAAGAGAGATATTGGCAAGGAAAAGCTGTCTTGTACCATTGCATTTTTCTCCCAAACGAAGGACACTAGAAGAAAATTTTAAAGCCTCCTGTTAGGCCATCATCTACACGACATAGCCCTGAATTTTCCAATGCGCAGCTCTTTGCAAAAGAGAGATATTGGCAAGGAAAAGCTGTCTTGTACCTTTGCATTTTTCTCCCAAACGAAGGACACTAGAATTAAAATGTTAAAGCCTCCTGTTAGGCCATCATCTACACGACATAGCCCTTAATTTTCCAATGCGTAGCTCTTTGCAAAAGAGAGATATTGGCAAGGAAAAGCTGTCTTGTACCATTGCATTTTTCTCCCAAACGAAGGACACTAGAAAGAAAATTTTAAAGCCTCCTGTTAGGCCATCATCTACACGACATAGCCCTGAATTTTCCAATGCGCAGCTCTTTGCAAAAGAGAGATATTGGCAAGGAAAAGCTGTCTTGTACCTTTGCATTTTTCTCCCAAACGAAGGACACTAGAAAGAAAATTTTAAAGCCTCCTGTTAGGCCATCATCTACACGAAATAGCCCTGAATTTTCCAATGCGCAGCTCTTTGCAAAAGAGAGATATTGGCAAGGAAAAGCTGTCTTGTACCATTGCATTTTTCTCCCAAACGAAGGACACTAGAAAGAAAATTTTAAAGCCTCCTGTTAGGCCATCATCTACACGACATAGCCCTGAATTTTTCAATGCGCAGCTCTTTGCAAAAGAGAGATATTGGCAAGGAAAAGCTGTCTTGTACCTTTGCATTTTTCTCCCAAACGAAGGTCACTAGAAAGAAAATTTTAAAGCCTCCTGTTAGGCCATCATCTACACGACATAGCCCTGAATTTTCCAATGCGTAGCTCTTTGCAAAAGAGAGATATTGGCAAGGTAAAGCTGTCTTGTACCATTGCATATTTCTCCCAAACGAAGGACACTAGAATTAAAATTTTAAAGCCTCCTGTTAGGCCATCATCTACACGACATAGCCCTGAATTTTCCAATGCGCAGCTCTTTGCAAAAGAGAGATAATTGCAAGGAAAAGCTGTCTTGTACCATTGCATTTTTCTCCCAAACGAAGGTCACTAGAAAGAAAATTTTAAAGCCTCCTGTTAGGCCATCATCTACACGACATAGCCCTGAATTTTCCAATGCGTAGCTCTTTGCAAAAGAGAGATATTGGCAAGGAAAAGCTGTCTTGTACCATTGCATTTTTCTCCCAAACGAAGGTCACTAGAAAGAAAATTTTAAAGCCTCCTGTTAGGCCATCATCTACACGACATAGCCCTGAATTTTCCAAAGCGTAGCTCTTTGCAAAAGAGAGATATTGGCAAGGAAAAGCTGTCTTGTACCTTTGCATTTTTCTCCCAAACGAAGGACACTAGAAAGAAAATTTTAAAGCCTCCTGTTAGACCATCATCTACACGGCATAGCCATGAATTTTCCAATGCGCAGCTCTTTGCAAAAGAGAGATATTGGCAAGGAAAAGCTGTCTTGTACCTTTGCATTTTTCCCCCAAACGAAGGACACTAGAATTAAAATTTTAAAGCCTCATGTTAGGCCATCATCTACACGATATAGCCCTGAATTTTCCAATGCGCAGCTCTTTGCAAAAGAGAGATATTGGCAAGGAAAAGCTGTCTTGTACCTTTGCATTTTTCTCCCAAACGAAGGTCACTAGAAAGAAAATTTTAAAGCCTCCAGTTAAGCCATCATCTACACGACATAGCCCTGAATTTTCCAATGCGCAGCTCTTTGCAAAAGAGAGATATTGGCAAGGAAAAGCTGTCTTGTACCTTTGCATTTTTCTCCCAAACGAAGGTCACTAGAAAGAAAATTTTAAAGCCTCCTGTTAGGCCATCATCTACACGAAATAGCCCTGATTTTTCCAATGCGCAGCTCATTACAAAAGAGAGATATTGGCAAGGAAAAGCTGTCTTGTACCTTTGCATTTTTCTCCCAAACGAAGGACACTAGAAAGAAAATTTTAAAGCCTCCTGTTAGGCCATCATCTACACGAAATAGCCCTGATTTTTCCAATGCGCAGCTCTTTGCAAAAGAGAGATATTGGCAAGGAAAAGCTGTCTTGTACCATTGCATTTTTCTCCCAAACGAAGGACACTAGAAAGAAAATTTTAAAGCCCCCTGTTAGGCCATCATCTACACGACATAGCCCTGAATTTTCCAATGCGCAGCTCTTTGCAAAAGAGAGATATTGGCAAGGAAAAGCTGTCTTGTACCTTTGCATTTTTCTCCCAAACGAAGGACACTAGAATTAAAATTTTAAAGCCTCCTGTTAGGCCATCATCTACACGACATAGCCCTGAATTTTCCAATGCGTAGCTCTTTGCAAAAGAGAGATATTGGCAAGGAAAAGCTGTCTTGTACCATTGCATTTTTCTCCCAAACGAAGGACACTAGAAAGAAAATGTTAAAGCCTCCTGTTAGGCCATCATCTACACGACATAGCCCTGAATTTTCCAATGCGCAGCTCTTTGCAAAAGAGAGATATTGGCAAGGAAAAGCTGTCTTGTACCTTTGCATTTTTCTCCCAAACGAAGGACACTAGAAAGAAAATTTTAAAGCCTCCTGTTAGGCCATCATCTACACGAAATAGCCCTGATTTTTCCAATGCGCAGCTCTTTGCAAAAGAGAGATATTGGCAAGGAAAAGCTGTCTTGTACCATTGCATTTTTCTCCCAAACGAAGGACACTAGAAAGAAAATTTTAAAGCCCCCTGTTAGGCCATCATCTACACGACATAGCCCTGAATTTTCCAATGCGCAGCTCTTTGCAAAAGAGAGATATTGGCAAGGAAAAGCTGTCTTGTACCTTTGCATTTTTCTCCCAAACGAAGGTCACTAGAAAGAAAATTTTAAAGCCTCCTGTTAGGCCATCATCTACACGACATAGCCCTGAATTTTCCAATGCGTAGCTCTTTGCAAAAGAGAGATATTGGCAAGGAAAAGCTGTCTTGTACCATTGCATTTTTCTCCCAAACGAAGGACACTAGAAGAAAATTTTAAAGCCTCCTGTTAGGCCATCATCTACACGACATAGCCCTGAATTTTCCAATGCGCAGCTCTTTGCAAAAGAGAGATATTGGCAAGGAAAAGCTGTCTTGTAACTTTGCATTTTTCTCCCAAACGAAGGACACTAGAATTAAAATTTTAAAGCCTCCTGTTAGGCCATCATCTACACGACATAGCCCTGAATTTTCCAATGCGTAGCTCTTTGCAAAAGAGAGATATTGGCAAGGAAAAGCTGTCTTGTACCATTGCATTTTTCTCCCAAACGAAGGACACTAGAAAGAAAATTTTAAAGCCTCCTGTTAGGCCATCATCTACACGACATAGCCCTGAATTTTCCAATGCGCAGCTCTTTGCAAAAGAGAGATATTGGCAAGGAAAAGCTGTCTTGTACCTTTGCATTTTTCTCCCAAACGAAGGACACTAGAAAGAAAATTTTAAAGCCTCCTGTTAGGCCATCATCTACACGAAATAGCCCTGAATTTTCCAATGCGTAGCTCTTTGCAAAAGAGAGATATTGGCAAGGAAAAGCTGTCTTGTACCATTGCATTTTTCTCCCAAACGAAGGACACTAGAAAGAAAATTTTAAAGCCTCCTGTTAGGCCATCATCTACACGACATAGCCCTGAATTTACCAATGCGTAGCTCTTTGCAAAAGAGAGATATTGGCAAGGTAAAGCTGTCTTGTACCATTGCATATTTCTCCCAAACGAAGGACACTAGAATTAAAATTTTAAAGCCTCCTGTTAGGCCATCATCTACACGACATAGCCCTGAATTTTCCAATGCGCAGCTCTTTGCAAAAGAGAGATATTGGCAAGGAAAAGCTGTCTTGTACCATTGCATTTTTCTCCCAAACGAAGGTCACTAGAAAGAAAATTTTAAAGCCTCCTGTTAGGCCATCATCTACACGACATAGCCCTGAATTTTCCAATGCGTAGCTCTTTGCAAAAGAGAGATATTGGCAAGGAAAAGCTGTCTTGTACCATTGCATTTTTCTCCCAAACGAAGGTCACTAGATAGAAAATTTTAAAGCCTCCTGTTAGGCCATCATCTACACGACATAGCCCGGAATTTTCCAATGCGTAGCTCTTTGCAAAAGAGAGATATTGGCAAGGAAAAGCTGTCTTGTACCTTTGCATTTTTCTCCCAAACGAAGGACACTAGAAAGAAAATTTTAAAGCCTCCTGTTAGGCCATCATCTACACGAAATAGCCCTGAATTTTCCAATGCGCAGCTCTTTGCAAAAGAGAGATATTGGCAAGGAAAAGCTGTCTTGTACCATTGCATTTTTCTCCCAAACGAAGGACACTAGAAAGAAAATTTTAAAGCCTCCTGTTAGGCCATCATCTACACGACATAGCCCTGAATTTTCCAATGCGTAGCTCTTTGCAAAAGAGAGATATTGGCAAGGAAAAGCTGTCTTGTACCATTGCATTTTTCTCCCAAACGAAGGACACTAGAAAGAAAATGTTAAAGCCTCCTGTTAGGCCATCATCTACACGACATAGTCCTGAATTTTCCAATGCGTAGCTCTTTGCAAAAGAGAGATATTGGCAAGGAAAAGCTGTCTTGTACCATTGCATATTTCTCCCAAACGAAGGACACTAGAATGAAAATTTTAAAGCCTCCTGTTAGGCCATCATCTACACGACATAGCCCTGAATTTTCCAATGCGTAGCTCTTTGCAAAAGAGAGATATTGGCAAGGAAAAGCTGTCTTGTACCTTTGCATTTTTCTCCCAAACGAAGGACACTAGAATTAAAATTTTAAAGCCTCCTGTTAGGCCATCATCTACACGACATAGCCCTGAATTTTCCAATGCGCAGCTCTTTGCAAAAGAGAGATATTGGCAAGGAAAAGCTGTCTTGTACTTTGCATTTTTCTCCCAAACGAAGGACACTAGAAAGAAAATTTTAAAGCCTCCTGTTAGGCCATCATCTACACGAAATAGCCCTGAATTTTCCAATGCGCAGCTCTTTGCAAAAGAGAGATATTTGCAAGGAAAAGCTGTCTTGTACCTTTGCATTTTTCTCCCAAACGAAGGTCACTAGAAAGAAAATTTTAAAGCCTCCTGTTAGGCCATCATCTACACGAAATAGCCCTGAATTTTCCAATGCGTAGCTCTTTGCAAAAGAGAGATATTGGCAAGGTAAAGCTGTCTTGTACCATTGCATATTTCTCCCAAACGAAGGACACTAGAATTAAAATTTTAAAGCCTCCTGTTAGGCCATCATCTACACGACATAGCCCTGAATTTTCCAATGCGCAGCTCTTTGCAAAAGAGAGATAATTGCAAGGAAAAGCTGTCTTGTACCATTGCATTTTTCTCCCAAACGAAGGTCACTAGAAAGAAAATTTTAAAGCCTCCTGTTAGGCCATCATCTACACGACATAGCCCTGAATTTTCCAATGCGTAGCTCTTTGCAAAAGAGAGATATTGGCAAGGAAAAGCTGTCTTGTACCATTGCATTTTTCTCCCAAACGAAGGTCACTAGAAAGAAAATTTTAAAGCCTCCTGTTAGGCCATCATCTACACGACATAGCCCTGAATTTTCCAAAGCGTAGCTCTTTGCAAAAGAGAGATATTGGCAAGGAAAAGCTGTCTTGTACCTTTGCATTTTTCTCCCAAACGAAGGACACTAGAAAGAAAATTTTAAAGCCTCCTGTTAGACCATCATCTACACGGCATAGCCATGAATTTTCCAATGCGCAGCTCTTTGCAAAAGAGAGATATTGGCAAGGAAAAGCTGTCTTTTACCTTTGCATTTTTCTCCCAAACGAAGGACACTAGAAAGAAAATTTTAAAGCCTCCTGTTAGGCCATCATCTACACGAAATAGCCCTGAATTTTCCAATGCGCAGCTCTTTGCAAAAGAGAGATATTGGCAAGGAAAAGCTGTCTTGTACCATTGCATTTTTCTCCCAAACGAAGGACACTAGAAAGAAAATTTTAAAGCCTCCTGTTAGGCCATCATCTACACGACATAGCCCTGAATTTTCCAATGCGTAGCTCTTTGCAAAAGAGAGATATTGGCAAGGAAAAGCTGTCTTGTACCATTGCATTTTTCTCCCAAACGAAGGACACTAGAAAGAAAATTTTAAAGCCTCCTGTTAGGCCATCATCTACACGACATAGCCCTGAATTTTCCAATGCGTAGCTCTTTGCAAAAGAGAGATATTGGCAAGGAAAAGCTGTCTTGTACCATTGCATATTTCTCCCAAACGAAGGACACTAGAATGAAAATTTTAAAGCCTCCTGTTAGGCCATCATCTACACGACATAGCCCTGAATTTTCCAATGCGTAGCTCTTTGCAAAAGAGAGATATTGGCAAGGAAAAGCTGTCTTGTACCTTTGCATTTTTCTCCCAAACGAAGGACACTAGAATTAAAATTTTAAAGCCTCCTGTTAGGCCATCATCTACACGACATAGCCCTGAATTTTCCAATGCGCAGCTCTTTGCAAAAGAGAGATATTGGCAAGGAAAAGCTGTCTTGTACTTTTGCATTTTTCTCCCAAACGAAGGACACTAGAAAGAAAATTTTAAAGCCTCCTGTTAGGCCATCATCTACACGAAATAGCCCTGAATTTTCCAATGCACAGCTCTTTGCAAAAGAGAGATATTTGCAAGGAAAAGCTGTCTTGTACCTTTGCATTTTTCTCCCAAACGAAGGTCACTAGAAAGAAAATTTTAAAGCCTCCTGTTAGGCCATCATCTACACGACATAGCCCTGAATTTTCCAATGCGTAGCTCTTTGCAAAAGAGAGATATTGGCAAGGTAAAGCTGTCTTGTACCATTGCATATTTCTCCCAAACGAAGGACACTAGAATTAAAATTTTAAAGCCTCCTGTTAGGCCATCATCTACACGACATAGCCCTGAATTTTCCAATGCGCAGCTCTTTGCAAAAGAGAGATAATTGCAAGGAAAAGCTGTCTTGTACCATTGCATTTTTCTCCCAAACGAAGGTCACTAGAAAGAAAATTTTAAAGCCTCCTGTTAGGCCATCATCTACACGACATAGCCCTGAATTTTCCAATGCGTAGCTCTTTGCAAAAGAGAGATATTGGCAAGGAAAAGCTGTCTTGTACCATTGCATTTTTCTCCCAAACGAAGGTCACTAGAAAGAAAATTTTAAAGCCTCCTGTTAGGCCATCATCTACACGACATAGCCCTGAATTTTCCAAAGCGTAGCTCTTTGCAAAAGAGAGATATTGGCAAGGAAAAGCTGTCTTGTACCTTTGCATTTTTCTCCCAAACGAAGGACACTAGAAAGAAAATTTTAAAGCCTCCTGTTAGACCATCATCTACACGGCATAGCCATGAATTTTCCAATGCGCAGCTCTTTGCAAAAGAGAGATATTGGCAAGGAAAAGCTGTCTTTTACCTTTGCATTTTTCCCCCAAACGAAGGACACTAGAATTAAAATTTTAAAGCCTCATGTTAGGCCATCATCTACACGATATAGCCCTGAATTTTCCA
This sequence comes from Pseudophryne corroboree, assembly GCF_028390025.1. NCBI lineage: Eukaryota > Metazoa > Chordata > Amphibia > Anura > Myobatrachidae > Pseudophryne > Pseudophryne corroboree. Next base: position 225,097 of record NW_026970138.1, on the reverse strand, counting down.
ATGCGCAGCTCTTTGCAAAAGAGAGATATTGGCAAGGAAAAGCTGTCTTGTACCTTTGCATTTTTCTCCCAAACGAAGGTCACTAGAAAGAAAATTTTAAAGCCTCCAGTTAAGCCATCATCTACACGACATAGCCCTGAATTTTCCAATGCGCAGCTCTTTGCAAAAGAGAGATATTGGCAAGGAAAAGCTGTCTTGTACCTTTGCATTTTTCTCCCAAACGAAGGTCACTAGAAAGAAAATTTTAAAGCCTCCTGTTAGGCCATCATCTACACGAAATAGCCCTGATTTTTCCAATGCGCAGCTCATTGCAAAAGAGAGATATTGGCAAGGAAAAGCTGTCTTGTACCTTTGCATTTTTCTCCCAAACGAAGGACACTAGAAAGAAAATTTTAAAGCCTCCTGTTAGGCCATCATCTACACGAAATAGCCCTGATTTTTCCAATGCGCAGCTCTTTGCAAAAGAGAGATATTGGCAAGGAAAAGCTGTCTTGTACCATTGCATTTTTCTCCCAAACGAAGGACACTAGAAAGAAAATTTTAAAGCCCCCTGTTAGGCCATCATCTACACGACATAGCCCTGAATTTTCCAATGCGCAGCTCTTTGCAAAAGAGAGATATTGGCAAGGAAAAGCTGTCTTGTACCTTTGCATTTTTCTCCCAAACGAAGGACACTAGAATTAAAATTTTAAAGCCTCCTGTTAGGCCATCATCTACACGACATAGCCCTGAATTTTCCAATGCGTAGCTCTTTGCAAAAGAGAGATATTGGCAAGGAAAAGCTGTCTTGTACCATTGCATTTTTCTCCCAAACGAAGGACACTAGAAAGAAAATTTTAAAGCCTCCTGTTAGGCCATCATCTACACGACATAGCCCTGAATTTTCCAATGCGCAGCTCTTTGCAAAAGAGAGATATTGGCAAGGAAAAGCTGTCTTGTACCTTTGCATTTTTCTCCCAAACGAAGGACACTAGAAAGAAAATTTTAAAGCCTCCTGTTAGGCCATCATCTACACGAAATAGCCCTGATTTTTCCAATGCGCAGCTCTTTGCAAAAGAGAGATATTGGCAAGGAAAAGCTGTCTTGTACCATTGCATTTTTCTCCCAAACGAAGGACACTAGAAAGAAAATTTTAAAGCCCCCTGTTAGGCCATCATCTACACGACATAGCCCTGAATTTTCCAATGCGCAGCTCTTTGCAAAAGAGAGATATTGGCAAGGAAAAGCTGTCTTGTACCTTTGCATTTTTCTCCCAAACGAAGGTCACTAGAAAGAAAATTTTAAAGCCTCCTGTTAGGCCATCATCTACACGAAATAGCCCTGAATTTTCCAATGCGCAGCTCTTTGCAAAAGAGAGATATTGGCAAGGAAAAGCTGTCTTGTACCATTGCATTTTTCTCCCAAACGAAGGACACTAGAAAGAAAATTTTAAAGCCTCCTGTTAGGCCATCATCTACACGACATAGCCCTGAATTTTCCAATGCGTAGCTCTTTGCAAAAGAGAGATATTGGCAAGGAAAAGCTGTCTTGTACCATTGCATTTTTCTCCCAAACGAAGGACACTAGAAAGAAAATTTTAAAGCCTCCTGTTAGGCCATCATCTACACGACATAGCCCTGAATTTTCCAATGCGTAGCTCTTTGCAAAAGAGAGATATTGGCAAGGAAAAGCTGTCTTGTACCATTGCATATTTCTCCCAAAAGAAGGACACTAGAATGAAAATTTTAAAGCCTCCTGTTAGGCCATCATCTACACGACATAGCCCTGAATTTTCCAATGCGTAGCTCTTTGCAAAAGAGAGATATTGGCAAGGAAAAGCTGTCTTGTACCTTTGCATTTTTCTCCCAAACGAAGGACACTAGAATTAAAATTTTAAAGCCTCCTGTTAGGCCATCATCTACACGACATAGCCCTGAATTTTCCAATGCGCAGCTCTTTGCAAAAGAGAGATATTGGCAAGGAAAAGCTGTCTTGTACTTTTGCATTTTTCTCCCAAACGAAGGACACTAGAAAGAAAATTTTAAAGCCTCCTGTTAGGCCATCATCTACACGAAATAGCCCTGAATTTTCCAATGCGCAGCTCTTTGCAAAAGAGAGATATTTGCAAGGAAAAGCTGTCTTGTACCATTGCATTTTTCTCCCAAACGAAGGACACTAGAAAGAAAATTTTAAAGCCTCCTGTTAGGCCATCATCTACACGACATAGCCATGAATTTTCCAATGCGCAGCTTTTTGCAAAAGAGAGATATTGGCAAGGAAAAGCTGTCTTGTACCTTTGCATTTTTCTCCCAAACGAAGGTCACTAGAAAGAAAATTTTAAAGCCTCCTGTTAGGCCATCATCTACACGACATAGCCCTGAATTTTCCAATGCGTAGCTCTTTGCAAAAGAGAGATATTGGCAAGGAAAAGCTGTCTTGTACCATTGCATTTTTCTCCCAAACGAAGGACACTAGAATTAAAATTTTAAAGCCTCCTGTTAGGCCATCATCTACACGACATAGCCCTGAATTTTCCAATGCGCAGCTCTTTGCAAAAGAGAGATATTGGCAAGGAAAAGCTGTCTTGTACCATTGCATTTTTCTCCCAAACGAAGGACACTAGAAAGAAAATTTTAAAGCCTCCTGTTAGGCCATCATCTACACGACATAGCCCTGAATTTTCCAATGCGTAGCTCTTTGCAAAAGAGAGATATTGGCATGGTAAAGCTGTCTTGTACCATTGCATATTTCTCCCAAACGAAGGACACTAGAATTAAAATTTTAAAGCCTCCTGTTAGGCCATCATCTACACGACATAGCCCTGAATTTTCCAATGCGCAGCTCTTTGCAAAAGAGAGATATTGGCAAGGAAAAGCTGTCTTGTACCATTGCATTTTTCTCCCAAACGAAGGTCACTAGAAAGAAAATTTTAAAGCCCCGTTAGGCCATCATCTACACGACATAGCCCTGAATTTTCCAATGCGCAGCTCTTTGCAAAAGAGAGATATTGGCAAGGAAAAGCTGTCTTGTACCATTGCATTTTTCTCCCAAACGAAGGACACTAGAAAGAAAATTTTAAAGCCCCCTGTTAGGCCATCATCTACACGACATAGCCCTGAATTTTCCAATGCGCAGCTCTTTGCAAAAGAGAGATATTGGCAAGGAAAAGCTGTCTTGTACCTTTGCATTTTTCTCCCAAACGAAGGTCACTAGAAAGAAAATTTTAAAGCCTCCTGTTAGGCCATCATCTACACGAAATAGCCCTGAATTTTCCAATGCGCAGCTCTTTGCAAAAGAGAGATATTGGCAAGGAAAAGCTGTCTTGTACCATTGCATTTTTCTCCCAAACGAAGGACACTAGAAAGAAAATTTTAAAGCCTCCTGTTAGGCCATCATCTACACGACATAGCCCTGAATTTTCCAATGCGTAGCTCTTTGCAAAAGAGAGATATTGGCAAGGAAAAGCTGTCTTGTACCATTGCATTTTTCTCCCAAACGAAGGACACTAGAAAGAAAATTTTAAAGCCTCCTGTTAGGCCATCATCTACACGACATAGCCCTGAATTTTCCAATGCGTAGCTCTTTGCAAAAGAGAGATATTGGCAAGGAAAAGCTGTCTTGTACCATTGCATATTTCTCCCAAACGAAGGACACTAGAATGAAAATTTTAAAGCCTCCTGTTAGGCCATCATCTACACGACATAGCCCTGAATTTTCCAATGCGTAGCTCTTTGCAAAAGAGAGATATTGGCAAGGAAAAGCTGTCTTGTACCTTTGCATTTTTCTCCCAAACGAAGGACACTAGAATTAAAATTTTAAAGCCTCCTGTTAGGCCATCATCTACACGACATAGCCCTGAATTTTCCAATGCGCAGCTCTTTGCAAAAGAGAGATATTGGCAAGGAAAAGCTGTCTTGTACTTTTGCATTTTTCTCCCAAACGAAGGACACTAGAAAGAAAATTTTAAAGCCTCCTGTTAGGCCATCATCTACACGAAATAGCCCTGAATTTTCCAATGCGCAGCTCTTTGCAAAAGAGAGATATTTGCAAGGAAAAGCTGTCTTGTACCATTGCATTTTTCTCCCAAACGAAGGACACTAGAAAGAAAATTTTAAAGCCTCCTGTTAGGCCATCATCTACACGACATAGCCATGAATTTTCCAATGCGCAGCTTTTTGCAAAAGAGAGATATTGGCAAGGAAAAGCTGTCTTGTACCTTTGCATTTTTCTCCCAAACGAAGGTCACTAGAAAGAAAATTTTAAAGCCTCCTGTTAGGCCATCATCTACACGACATAGCCATGAATTTTCCAATGCGCAGCTTTTTGCAAAAGAGAGATATTGGCAAGGAAAAGCTGTCTTGTACCTTTGCATTTTTCTCCCAAACGAAGGTCACTAGAAAGAAAATTTTAAAGCCTCCTGTTAGGCCATCATCTACACGACATAGCCCTGAATTTTCCAATGCGTAGCTCTTTGCAAAAGAGAGATATTGGCAAGGAAAAGCTGTCTTGTACCATTGCATTTTTCTCCCAAACGAAGGACACTAGAATTAAAATTTTAAAGCCTCCTGTTAGGCCATCATCTACACGACATAGCCCTGAATTTTCCAATGCGCAGCTCTTTGCAAAAGAGAGATATTGGCAAGGAAAAGCTGTCTTGTACCATTGCATTTTTCTCCCAAACGAAGGACACTAGAAAGAAAATTTTAAAGCCTCCTGTTAGGCCATCATCTACACGACATAGCCCTGAATTTTCCAATGCGTAGCTCTTTGCAAAAGAGAGATATTGGCATGGTAAAGCTGTCTTGTACCATTGCATATTTCTCCCAAACGAAGGACACTAGAATTAAAATTTTAAAGCCTCCTGTTAGGCCATCATCTACACGACATAGCCCTGAATTTTCCAATGCGCAGCTCTTTGCAAAAGAGAGATATTGGCAAGGAAAAGCTGTCTTGTACCATTGCATTTTTCTCCCAAACGAAGGTCACTAGAAAGAAAATTTTAAAGCCTCCTGTTAGGCCATCATCTACACGACATAGCCCTGAATTTTCCAATGCGTAGCTCTTTGCAAAAGAGAGATATTGGCAAGGAAAAGCTGTCTTGTACCATTGCATTTTTCTCCCAAACGAAGGACACTAGAAAGAAAATTTTAAAGCCTCCTGTTAGGCCATCATCTACACGACATAGCCCTGAATTTTCCAATGCGTAGCTCTTTGCAAAAGAGAGATATTGGCAAGGAAAAGCTGTCTTGTACCTTTGCATTTTTCTCCCAAACGAAGGACACTAGAAAGAAAATTGGAAAGCCTCCTGTTAGGCCATCATCTACACGAAATAGCCCTGAATTTTCCAATACGCAGCTCTTTGCAAAAGAGAGATATTGGCAAGGAAAAGCTTTCTTGTACCATTGCATTTTTCTCCCAAACGAAGGACACTAGAAAGAAAATTTTAAAGCCTCCTGTTAGGCCATCATCTACACGACATAGCCCTGAATTTTCCAATGCGCAGCTCTTTGCAAAAGAGAGATATTGGCAAGGAAAAGCTGTCTTGTACCTTTGCATTTTTCTCCCAAACGAAGGTCACTAGAAAGAAAATTTTAAAGCCTCCTGTTAGGCCATCATCTACACGACATAGCCCTGAATTTTCCAATGCGCAGCTCTTTGCAAAAGAGAGATATTGGCAAGGAAAAGCTGTCTTGTACCTTTGCATTTTTCTCCCAAACGAAGGTCACTAGATAGAAAATTTTAAAGCCTCCTGTTAGGCCATCATCTACACGACATAGCCCTGAATTTTCCAATGCGTAGCTATTTGCAAAAGAGAGATATTGGCAAGGAAAAGCTGTCTTGTACCTTTGCATTTTTCTCCCAAACGAAGGACACTAGAAAGAAAATTTTAAAGCCTCCTGTTAGGCCATCATCTACACGACGTAGCCCTGAATTTTCCAATGCGTAGCTCTTTGCAAAAGAGAGATATTGGCAAGGAAAAGCTGTCTTGTACCATTGCATATTTCTCCCAAACGAAGGACACTAGAATGAAAATTTTAAAGCCTCCTGTTAGGCCATCATCTACACGACATAGCCCTGAATTTTCCAATGCGCAGCTCTTTGCAAAAGAGAGATAATTGCAAGGAAAAGCTGTCTTGTACCATTGCATTTTTCTCCCAAACGAAGGTCACTAGAAAGAAAATTTTAAAGCCTCCTGTTAGGCCATCATCTACACGACATAGCCCTGAATTTTCCAATGCGTAGCTCTTTGCAAAAGAGAGATATTGGCAAGGAAAAGCTGTCTTGTACCATTGCATTTTTCTCCCAAACGAAGGTCACTAGAAAGAAAATTTTAAAGCCTCCTGTTAGGCCATCATCTACACGACATAGCCCTGAATTTTCCAAAGCGTAGCTCTTTGCAAAAGAGAGATATTGGCAAGGAAAAGCTGTCTTGTACCTTTGCATTTTTCTCCCAAACGAAGGACACTAGAAAGAAAATTTTAAAGCCTCCTGTTAGACCATCATCTACACGGCATAGCCATGAATTTTCCAATGCGCAGCTCTTTGCAAAAGAGAGATATTGGCAAGGAAAAGCTGTCTTTTACCTTTGCATTTTTCCCCCAAACGAAGGACACTAGAATTAAAATTTTAAAGCCTCATGTTAGGCCATCATCTACACGATATAGCCCTGAATTTTCCAATGCGCAGCTCTTTGCAAAAGAGAGATATTGGCAAGGAAAAGCTGTCTTGTACCTTTGCATTTTTCTCCCAAACGAATGTCACTAGAAAGAAAATTTTAAAGCCTCCAGTTAAGCCATCATCTACACGACATAGCCCTGAATTTTCCAATGCGCAGCTCTTTGCAAAAGAGAGATATTGGCAAGGAAAAGCTGTCTTGTACCTTTGCATTTTTCTCCCAAACGAAGGACACTAGAATTAAAATTTTAAAGCCTCCTGTTAGGCCATCATCTACACGACATAGCCCTGAATTTTCCAATGCGTAGCTCTTTGCAAAAGAGAGATATTGGCAAGGAAAAGCTGTCTTGTACCATTGCATTTTTCTCCCAAACGAAGGACACTAGAAAGAAAATTTTAAAGCCTCCTGTTAGGCCATCATCTACACGACATAGCCCTGAATTTTCCAATGCGCAGCTCTTTGCAAAAGAGAGATATTGGCAAGGAAAAGCTGTCTTGTACCTTTGCATTTTTCTCCCAAACGAAGGACACTAGAAAGAAAATTTTAAAGCCTCCTGTTAGGCCATCATCTACACAAAATAGCCCTGATTTTTCCAATGCGCAGCTCTTTGCAAAAGAGAGATATTGGCAAGGAAAAGCTGTCTTGTACCATTGCATTTTTCTCCCAAACGAAGGACACTAGAAAGAAAATTTTAAAGCCCCCTGTTAGGCCATCATCTACACGACATAGCCCTGAATTTTCCAATGCGCAGCTCTTTGCAAAAGAGAGATATTGGCAAGGAAAAGCTGTCTTGTACCTTTGCATTTTTCTCCCAAACGAAGGTCACTAGAAAGAAAATTTTAAAGCCTCCTGTTAGGCCATCATCTACACGAAATAGCCCTGAATTTTCCAATGCGCAGCTCTTTGCAAAAGAGAGATATTGGCAAGGAAAAGCTGTCTTGTACCATTGCATTTTTCTCCCAAACGAAGGACACTAGAAAGAAAATTTTAAAGCCTCCTGTTAGGCCATCATCTACACGACATAGCCCTGAATTTTCCAATGCGTAGCTCTTTGCAAAAGAGAGATATTGGCAAGGAAAAGCTGTCTTGTACCATTGCATTTTTCTCCCAAACGAAGGACACTAGAAAGAAAATTTTAAAGCCTCCTGTTAGGCCATCATCTACACGACATAGCCCTGAATTTTCCAATGCGTAGCTCTTTGCAAAAGAGAGATATTGGCAAGGAAAAGCTGTCTTGTACCATTGCATATTTCTCCCAAACGAAGGACACTAGAATGAAAATTTTAAAGCCTCCTGTTAGGCCATCATCTACACGACATAGCCCTGAATTTTCCAATGCGTAGCTCTTTGCAAAAGAGAGATATTGGCAAGGAAAAGCTGTCTTGTACCTTTGCATTTTTCTCCCAAACGAAGGACACTAGAATTAAAATTTTAAAGCCTCCTGTTAGGCCATCATCTACACGACATAGCCCTGAATTTTCCAATGCGCAGCTCTTTGCAAAAGAGAGATATTGGCAAGGAAAAGCTGTCTTGTACTTTTGCATTTTTCTCCCAAACGAAGGACACTAGAAAGAAAATTTTAAAGCCTCCTGTTAGGCCATCATCTACACGAAATAGCCCTGAATTTTCCAATGCGCAGCTCTTTGCAAAAGAGAGATATTTGCAAGGAAAAGCTGTCTTGTACCATTGCATTTTTCTCCCAAACGAAGGACACTAGAAAGAAAATTTTAAAGCCTCCTGTTAGGCCATCATCTACACGACATAGCCATGAATTTTCCAATGCGCAGCTTTTTGCAAAAGAGAGATATTGGCAAGGAAAAGCTGTCTTGTACCATTGCATTTTTCTCCCAAACGAAGGACACTAGAAAGAAAATTTTAAAGCCTCCTGTTAGGCCATCATCTACACGACATAGCCCTGAATTTTCCAATGCGTAGCTCTTTGCAAAAGAGAGATATTGGCATGGTAAAGCTGTCTTGTACCATTGCATATTTCTCCCAAACGAAGGACACTAGAATTAAAATTTTAAAGCCTCCTGTTAGGCCATCATCTACACGACATAGCCCTGAATTTTCCAATGCGCAGCTCTTTGCAAAAGAGAGATATTGGCAAGGAAAAGCTGTCTTGTACCATTGCATTTTTCTCCCAAACGAAGGTCACTAGAAAGAAAATTTTAAAGCCCCCTGTTAGGCCATCATCTACACGACATAGCCCTGAATTTTCCAATGCGCAGCTCTTTGCAAAAGAGAGATATTGGCAAGGAAAAGCTGTCTTGTACCATTGCATTTTTCTCCCAAACGAAGGACACTAGAAAGAAAATTTTAAAGCCCCCTGTTAGGCCATCATCTACACGACATAGCCCTGAATTTTCCAATGCGCAGCTCTTTGCAAAAGAGAGATATTGGCAAGGAAAAGCTGTCTTGTACCTTTGCATTTTTCTCCCAAACGAAGGTCACTAGAAAGAAAATTTTAAAGCCTCCTGTTAGGCCATCATCTACACGAAATAGCCCTGAATTTTCCAATGCGCAGCTCTTTGCAAAAGAGAGATATTGGCAAGGAAAAGCTGTCTTGTACCATTGCATTTTTCTCCCAAACGAAGGACACTAGAAAGAAAATTTTAAAGCCTCCTGTTAGGCCATCATCTACACGACATAGCCCTGAATTTTCCAATGCGTAGCTCTTTGCAAAAGAGAGATATTGGCAAGGAAAAGCTGTCTTGTACCATTGCATTTTTCTCCCAAACGAAGGACACTAGAAAGAAAATTTTAAAGCCTCCTGTTAGGCCATCATCTACACGACATAGCCCTGAATTTTCCAATGCGTAGCTCTTTGCAAAAGAGAGATATTGGCAAGGAAAAGCTGTCTTGTACCATTGCATATTTCTCCCAAACGAAGGACACTAGAATGAAAATTTTAAAGCCTCCTGTTAGGCCATCATCTACACGACATAGCCCTGAATTTTCCAATGCGTAGCTCTTTGCAAAAGAGAGATATTGGCAAGGAAAAGCTGTCTTGTACCTTTGCATTTTTCTCCCAAACGAAGGACACTAGAATTAAAATTTTAAAGCCTCCTGTTAGGCCATCATCTACACGACATAGCCCTGAATTTTCCAATGCGCAGCTCTTTGCAAAAGAGAGATATTGGCAAGGAAAAGCTGTCTTGTACTTTTGCATTTTTCTCCCAAACGAAGGACACTAGAAAGAAAATTTTAAAGCCTCCTGTTAGGCCATCATCTACACGAAATAGCCCTGAATTTTCCAATGCGCAGCTCTTTGCAAAAGAGAGATATTTGCAAGGAAAAGCTGTCTTGTACCATTGCATTTTTCTCCCAAACGAAGGACACTAGAAAGAAAATTTTAAAGCCTCCTGTTAGGCCATCATCTACACGACATAGCCATGAATTTTCCAATGCGCAGCTTTTTGCAAAAGAGAGATATTGGCAAGGAAAAGCTGTCTTGTACCTTTGCATTTTTCTCCCAAACGAAGGTCACTAGAAAGAAAATTTTAAAGCCTCCTGTTAGGCCATCATCTACACGACATAGCCCTGAATTTTCCAATGCGTAGCTCTTTGCAAAAGAGAGATATTGGCAAGGAAAAGCTGTCTTGTACCATTGCATTTTTCTCCCAAACGAAGGACACTAGAATTAAAATTTTAAAGCCTCCTGTTAGGCCATCATCTACACGACATAGCCCTGAATTTTCCAATGCGCAGCTCTTTGCAAAAGAGAGATATTGGCAAGGAAAAGCTGTCTTGTACCATTGCATTTTTCTCCCAAACGAAGGACACTAGAAAGAAAATTTTAAAGCCTCCTGTTAGGCCATCATCTACACGACATAGCCCTGAATTTTCCAATGCGTAGCTCTTTGCAAAAGAGAGATATTGGCATGGTAAAGCTGTCTTGTACCATTGCATATTTCTCCCAAACGAAGGACACTAGAATTAAAATTTTAAAGCCTCCTGTTAGGCCATCATCTACACGACATAGCCCTGAATTTTCCAATGCGCAGCTCTTTGCAAAAGAGAGATATTGGCAAGGAAAAGCTGTCTTGTACCATTGCATTTTTCTCCCAAACGAAGGTCACTAGAAAGAAAATTTTAAAGCCTCCTGTTAGGCCATCATCTACACGACATAGCCCTGAATTTTCCAATGCGTAGCTCTTTGCAAAAGAGAGATATTGGCAAGGAAAAGCTGTCTTGTACCATTGCATTTTTCTCCCAAACGAAGGACACTAGAAAGAAAATTTTAAAGCCTCCTGTTAGGCCATCATCTACACGACATAGCCCTGAATTTTCCAATGCGTAGCTCTTTGCAAAAGAGAGATATTGGCAAGGAAAAGCTGTCTTGTACCTTTGCATTTTTCTCCCAAACGAAGGACACTAGAAAGAAAATTGGAAAGCCTCCTGTTAGGCCATCATCTACACGAAATAGCCCTGAATTTTCCAATACGCAGCTCTTTGCAAAAGAGAGATATTGGCAAGGAAAAGCTTTCTTGTACCATTGCATTTTTCTCCCAAACGAAGGACACTAGAAAGAAAATTTTAAAGCCTCCTGTTAGGCCATCATCTACACGACATAGCCCTGAATTTTCCAATGCGCAGCTCTTTGCAAAAGAGAGATATTGGCAAGGAAAAGCTGTCTTGTACCTTTGCATTTTTCTCCCAAACGAAGGTCACTAGAAAGAAAATTTTAAAGCCTCCTGTTAGGCCATCATCTACACGACATAGCCCTGAATTTTCCAATGCGCAGCTCTTTGCAAAAGAGAGATATTGGCAAGGAAAAGCTGTCTTGTACCTTTGCATTTTTCTCCCAAACGAAGGTCACTAGATAGAAAATTTTAAAGCCTCCTGTTAGGCCATCATCTACACGACATAGCCCTGAATTTTCCAATGCGTAGCTATTTGCAAAAGAGAGATATTGGCAAGGAAAAGCTGTCTTGTACCTTTGCATTTTTCTCCCAAACGAAGGACACTAGAAAGAAAATTTTAAAGCCTCCTGTTAGGCCATCATCTACACGACGTAGCCCTGAATTTTCCAATGCGTAGCTCTTTGCAAAAGAGAGATATTGGCAAGGAAAAGCTGTCTTGTACCATTGCATATTTCTCCCAAACGAAGGACACTAGAATGAAAATTTTAAAGCCTCCTGTTAGGCCATCATCTACACGACATAGCCCTGAATTTTCCAATGCGTAGCTCTTTGCAAAAGAGAGATATTGGCAAGGAAAAGCTGTCTTGTACCTTTGCATTTTTCTCCCAAACGAAGGACACTAGAATTAAAATTTTAAAGCCTCCTGTTAGGCCATCATCTACACGACATAGCCCTGAATTTTCCAATGCGCAGCTCTTTGCAAAAGAGAGATATTGGCAAGGAAAAGCTGTCTTGTACTTTTGCATTTTTCTCCCAAACGAAGGACACTAGAAAGAAAATTTTAAAGCCTCCTGTTAGGCCATCATCTACACGAAATAGCCCTGAATTTTCCAATGCGCAGCTCTTTGCAAAAGAGAGATATTTGCAAGGAAAAGCTGTCTTGTACCATTGCATTTTTCTCCCAAACGAAGGACACTAGAAAGAAAATTTTAAAGCCTCCTGTTAGGCCATCATCTACACGACATAGCCATGAATTTTCCAATGCGCAGCTTTTTGCAAAAGAGAGATATTGGCAAGGAAAAGCTGTCTTGTACCTTTGCATTTTTCTCCCAAACGAAGGTCACTAGAAAGAAAATTTTAAAGCCTCCTGTTAGGCCATCATCTACACGACATAGCCCTGAATTTTCCAATGCGTAGCTCTTTGCAAAAGAGAGATATTGGCAAGGAAAAGCTGTCTTGTACCATTGCATTTTTCTCCCAAACGAAGGACACTAGAAAGAAAATTTTAAAGCCTCCTGTTAGGCCATCATCTACACGACATAGCCCTGAATTTTCCAATGCGTAGCTCTTTGCAAAAGAGAGATATTGGCAAGGAAAAGCTATCTTGTACCTTTGCATTTTTCTCCCAAACGAAGGACACTAGAATTAAAATTTTAAAGCCTCCTGTTAGGCCATCATCTACACGACATAGCCCTGAATTTTCTAATGCGTAGCTCTTTGCAAAAGAGAGATATTGGCAAGGAAAAGCTGTCTTTTCCCTTTGCATTTTTCTCCCAAACGAAGGACACTAGAAAGAAAATTTTAAAGCCTCCTGTTAGGCCATCATCTACACGAAATAGCCCTGAATTTTCCAATGCGCAGCTCTTTGCAAAAGAGAGATATTGGCAAGGAAAAGCTGTCTTGTACCATTGCATTTTTCTCCCAAACGAAGGACACTAGAAAGAAAATTTTAAAGCCTCCTGTTAGGCCATCATCTACACGACATAGTCCTGAATTTTCCAATGCGTAGCTCTTTGCAAAAGAGAGATATTGGCAAGGAAAAGCTGTCTTGTACCATTGCATTTTTCTCCCAAACGAAGGACACTAGAAAGAAAATTTTAAAGCCTCCTGTTAGGCCATCATCTACACGAAATAGCCCTGAATTTTCCAATGCGCAGCTCTTTGCAAAAGAGAGATATTGGCAAGGAAAAGCTGTCTTGTACCATTGCATTTTTCTCCCAAACGAAGGACACTAGAAAGAAAATTTTAAAGCCTCCTGTTAGGCCATCATCTACACGACATAGCCCTGAATTTTCCAATGCGCAGCTCTTTGCAAAAGAGAGATATTGGCAAGGAAAAGCTGTCTTGTACCATTGCATATTTCTCCCAAACGAAGGACACTAGAAAGAAAATTTTAAAGCCTCCTGTTAGGCCATCATCTACACGACATAGCCCTGAATTTTCCAATGCGCAGCTCTTTGCAAAAGAGAGATATTGGCAAGGAAAAGCAGTCTTGTACCTTTGCATTTTTCTCCCAAACGAAGGTCACTAGAAAGAAAATTTTAAAGCCTCCTGTTAGGCCATCATCTACACGACATAGCCCTGAATTTTCCAATGCGCAGCTCTTTGCAAAAGAGAGATATTGGCAAGGAAAAGCAGTCTTGTACCTTTGCATTTTTCTCCCAAACGAAGGTCACTAGAAAGAAAATTTTAAAGCCTCCTGTTAGGCCATCATCTACACGACATAGCCCTGAATTTTCCAATGCGTAGCTATTTGCAAAAGAGAGATATTGGCAAGGAAAAGCTGTCTTGTACCTTTGCATTTTTCTCCCAAACGAAGGACACTAGAAAGAAAATTTTAAAGCCTCCTGTTAGGCCATCATCTACACGACGTAGCCCTGAATTTTCCAATGCGTAGCTCTTTGCAAAAGAGAGATATTGGCAAGGAAAAGCTGTCTTGTACCATTGCATATTTCTCCCAAACGAAGGACACTAGAATGAAAATTTTAAAGCCTCCTGTTAGGCCATCATCTACACGACATAGCCCTGAATTTTCCAATGCGTAGCTCTTTGCAAAAGAGAGATATTGGCAAGGAAAAGCTGTCTTGTACCTTTGCATTTTTCTCCCAAACGAAGGACACTAGAATTAAAATTTTAAAGCCTCCTGTTAGGCCATCATCTACACGACATAGCCCTGAATTTTCCAATGCGCAGCTCTTTGCAAAAGAGAGATATTGGCAAGGAAAAGCTGTCTTGTACTTTTGCATTTTTCTCCCAAACGAAGGACACTAGAAAGAAAATTTTAAAGCCTCCTGTTAGGCCATCATCTACACGAAATAGCCCTGAATTTTCCAATGCGCAGCTCTTTGCAAAAGAGAGATATTTGCAAGGAAAAGCTGTCTTGTACCATTGCATTTTTCTCCCAAACGAAGGACACTAGAAAGAAAATTTTAAAGCCTCCTGTTAGGCCATCATCTACACGACATAGCCATGAATTTTCCAATGCGCAGCTTTTTGCAAAAGAGAGATATTGGCAAGGAAAAGCTGTCTTGTACCTTTGCATTTTTCTCCCAAACGAAGGTCACTAGAAAGAAAATTTTAAAGCCTCCTGTTAGGCCATCATCTACACGACATAGCCCTGAATTTTCCAATGCGTAGCTCTTTGCAAAAGAGAGATATTGGCAAGGAAAAGCTGTCTTGTACCATTGCATTTTTCTCCCAAACGAAGGACACTAGAAAGAAAATTTTAAAGCCTCCTGTTAGGCCATCATCTACACGACATAGCCCTGAATTTTCCAATGCGTAGCTCTTTGCAAAAGAGAGATATTGGCAAGGAAAAGCTATCTTGTACCTTTGCATTTTTCTCCCAAACGAAGGACACTAGAATTAAAATTTTAAAGCCTCCTGTTAGGCCATCATCTACACGACATAGCCCTGAATTTTCTAATGCGTAGCTCTTTGCAAAAGAGAGATATTGGCAAGGAAAAGCTGTCTTTTCCCTTTGCATTTTTCTCCCAAACGAAGGACACTAGAAAGAAAATTTTAAAGCCTCCTGTTAGGCCATCATCTACACGAAATAGCCCTGAATTTTCCAATGCGCAGCTCTTTGCAAAAGAGAGATATTGGCAAGGAAAAGCTGTCTTGTACCATTGCATTTTTCTCCCAAACGAAGGACACTAGAAAGAAAATTTTAAAGCCTCCTGTTAGGCCATCATCTACACGACATAGTCCTGAATTTTCCAATGCGTAGCTCTTTGCAAAAGAGAGATATTGGCAAGGAAAAGCTGTCTTGTACCATTGCATTTTTCTCCCAAACGAAGGACACTAGAAAGAAAATTTTAAAGCCTCCTGTTAGGCCATCATCTACACGAAATAGCCCTGAATTTTCCAATGCGCAGCTCTTTGCAAAAGAGAGATATTGGCAAGGAAAAGCTGTCTTGTACCATTGCATTTTTCTCCCAAACGAAGGACACTAGAAAGAAAATTTTAAAGCCTCCTGTTAGGCCATCATCTACACGACATAGCCCTGAATTTTCCAATGCGCAGCTCTTTGCAAAAGAGAGATATTGGCAAGGAAAAGCTGTCTTGTACCATTGCATATTTCTCCCAAACGAAGGACACTAGAAAGAAAATTTTAAAGCCTCCTGTTAGGCCATCATCTACACGACATAGCCCTGAATTTTCCAATGCGCAGCTCTTTGCAAAAGAGAGATATTGGCAAGGAAAAGCAGTCTTGTACCTTTGCATTTTTCTCCCAAACGAAGGTCACTAGAAAGAAAATTTTAAAGCCTCCTGTTAGGCCATCATCTACACGACATAGCCCTGAATTTTCCAATGCGTAGCTCTTTGCAAAAGAGAGATATTGGCATGGTAAAGCTGTCTTGTACCATTGCATATTTCTCCCAAACGAAGGACACTAGAATTAAAATTTTAAAGCCTCCTGTTAGGCCATCATCTACACGACATAGCCCTGAATTTTCCAATGCGCAGCTCTTTGCAAAAGAGAGATATTGGCAAGGAAAAGCTGTCTTGTACCATTGCATTTTTCTCCCAAACGAAGGTCACTAGAAAGAAAATTTTAAAGCCTCCTGTTAGGCCATCATCTACACGACATAGCCCTGAATTTTCCAATGCGTAGCTCTTTGCAAAAGAGAGATATTGGCAAGGAAAAGCTGTCTTGTACCATTGCATTTTTCTCCCAAACGAAGGACACTAGAAAGAAAATTTTAAAGCCTCCTGTTAGGCCATCATCTACACGACATAGCCCTGAATTTTCCAATGCGTAGCTCTTTGCAAAAGAGAGATATTGGCAAGGAAAAGCTGTCTTGTACCTTTGCATTTTTCTCCCAAACGAAGGACACTAGAGAGAAAATTGGAAAGCCTCCTGTTAGGCCATCATCTACACGAAATAGCCCTGAATTTTCCAATACGCAGCTCTTTGCAAAAGAGAGATATTGGCAAGGAAAAGCTGTCTTGTACCATTGCATTTTTCTCCCAAACGAAGGACACTAGAATGAAAATTTTAAAGCCTCCTGTTAGGCCATCATCTACACGACATAGCCCTGAATTTTCCAATGCGCAGCTCTTTGCAAAAGAGAGATATTGGCAAGGAAAAGCTGTCTTGTACCTTTGCATTTTTCTCCCAAACGAAGGTCACTAGAAAGAAAATTTTAAAGCCTCCTGTTAGGCCATCATCTACACGACATAGCCCTGAATTTTCCAATGCGTAGCTCTTTGCAAAAGAGAGATATTGGCAAGGAAAAGCTGTCTTGTACCTTTGCATTTTTCTCCCAAACGAAGTACACTAGAAGGAAAATTTTAAAGCCTCCTGTTAGGCCATCATCTACACGAAATAGCCCTGAATTTTCCAATGCGCAGCTCTTTGCAAAAGAGAGATATTGGTAAGGAAAAGCTGTCTTGTACCATTGCATTTTTCTCCCAAACGAAGGACACTAGAAAGAAAATTTTAAAGCCTCCTGTTAGGCCATCATCTACACGACATAGCCCTGAATTTTCCAATGCGTAGCTCTTTGCAAAAGAGAGATATTGGCAAGGAAAAGCTGTCTTGTACCATTGCATTTGTCTCCCAAACGAAGGACACTAGAAAGAAAATTTTAAAGCCTCCTGTTAGGCCATCATCTACACGACATAGCCCTGAATTTTCCAATGCGTAGCTCTTTGCAAAAGAGAGATATTGGCAAGGAAAAGCTGTCTTGTACCATTGCATATTTCTCCCAAACGAAGGACACTAGAAAGAAAATTTTAAAGCCTCCTGTTAGGCCATCATCTACACGACATAGCCCTGAATTTTCCAATGCGTAGCTCTTTGCAAAAGAGAGATATTGGCAAGGAAAAGCTGTCTTGTATCTTTGCATTTTTCTCCCAAACGAAGGACACTAGAATTAAAATTTTAAAGCCTCCTGTTAGGCCATCATCTACACGACATAGCCCTGAATTTTCCAATGCGCAGCTCTTTGCAAAAGAGAGATATTGGCAAGGAAAAGCTATCTTGTACCATTACATTTTTCTCCCAAACGAAGGTCACTAGAAAGAAAATTTTAAAGCCTCCTGTTAGGCAATCATCTACACGACATAGCCCTGAATTTTCCAATGCGCAGCTCTTTGCAAAAGAGAGATATTGGCAAGGAAAAGCTGTCTTGTACCATTGCATTTTTCTCCCAAACGAAGGTCACTAGAAAGAAAATTTTAAAGCCTCCTGTTAGGCCATCATCTACACGACATAGCCCTGAATTTTCCAATGCGTAGCTCTTTGCAAAAGAGAGATATTGGCAAGGAAAAGCTGTCTTGTACCTTTGCATTTTTCTCCCAAACGAAGGACACTAGAAAGAAAATTTTAAAGCCTCCTGTTAGGCCATCATCTACACGAAATAGCCCTGAATTTTCCAATGCGCAGCTCTTTGCAAAAGAGAGATATTGGCAAGGAAAAGCTGTCTTGTACCATTGCATTTTTCTCCCAAACGAAGGACACTAGAAAGAAAATTTTAAAGCCTCCTGTTAGGCCATCATCTACACGACATAGCCCTGAATTTTCCAATGCGCAGCTCTTTGCAAAAGAGAGATATTGGCAAGGAAAAGCTATCTTGTACCTTTGCATTTTTCTCCCAAACGAAGGACACTAGAATTAAAATTTTAAAGCCTCCTGTTAGGCCATCATCTACACGACATAGCCCTGAATTTTCCAATGCGTAGCTCTTTGCAAAAGAGAGATATTGGCAAGGAAAAGCTGTCTTGTACCTTTGCATTTTTCTCCCAAACGAAGGACACTAGAATTAAAATTTTAAAGCCTCCTGTTAGGCCATCATCTACATGACATAGCCCTGAATTTTCCAATGCGCAGCTCTTTGCAAAAGAGAGATATTGGCAAGGAAAAGCTGTCTTGTACCATTGCATTTTTCTCCCAAACGAAGGACACTAGAAAGAAAATTTTAAAGCCTCCTGTTAGGCCATCATCTACACGAAATAGCCCTGAATTTTCCAATGCGCAGCTCTTTGCAAAAGAGAGATATTGGCAAGGAAAAGCTGTCTTGTACCATTGCATTTTTCTCCCAAACGAAGGTCACTAGAAAGAAAATTTTAAAGCCTCCTGTTAGGCCATCATCTACACGACATAGCCCTGAATTTTCAAATGCGTAGCTCTTTGCAAAAGAGAGATATTGGCAAGGAAAAGCTGTCTTGTACCATTGCATTTTTCTCCCAAACGAAGGTCACTAGAAAGAAAATTTTAAAGCCTCCTGTTAGGCCATCATCTACACGACATAGCCCTGAATTTTCCAATGCGTAGCTCTTTGCAAAAGAGAGATATTGGCAAGGAAAAGCTGTCTTGTACCTTTGCATTTTTCTCCCAAACGAAGGACACTAGAAAGAAAATTTTAAAGCCTCCTGTTAGGCCATCATCTACACGACATAGCCCTGAATGTTCCAATGCGCAGCTCTTTGCAAAAGAGAGATATTGGCAAGGAAAAGCTATCTTGTACCTTTGCATTTTTCTCCCAAACGAAGGACACTAGAATTAAAATTTTAAAGCCTCCTGTTAGGCCATCATCTACATGACATAGCCCTGAATTTTCCAATGCGTAGCTCTTTGCAAAAGAGAGATATTGGCAAGGAAAAGCTGTCTTTTCCATTTGCATTTTTCTCCCAAACGAAGGACACTAGAAAGAAAATTTTAAAGCCTCCTGTTAGGCCATCATCTACACGACATAGCCCTGAATTTTCCAATGCGTAGCTCTTTGCAAAAGAGAGATATTGGCAAGGAAAAGCTGTCTTGTACCTTTGCATTTTTCTCCCAAACGAAGGACACTAGAAAGAAAATTTTAAAGCCTACTGTTAGGCCATCATCTACACGACATAGCCCTGAATTTTCCAATGCGCAGCTCTTTGCAAAAGAGAGATATTGGCAAGGTAAAGCTGTCTTGTACCATTGCATTTTTCTCCCAAACGAAGGACACTAGAAAGAAAATTTTAAAGCCTCCTGTTAGACCATCATCTACACGGCATAGCCATGAATTTTCCAATGCGCAGTATGTATAAAGAAGAAAGAAAAGAAAAAACACGGGTAGGTGGTATACAATTATGGACGGACTGCCGAGTGCCGACACAGAGGTAGCTACAGCCGTGGACTACCGTACTGTACTGTGTCTGCTGCTAATATAGACTGGATGATAATGAGATGTAGTATGTATAAAGAAGAAAGAAAAAAAAACCACGGGTAGGTGGTATACAATTATGGACGGACTGCCGAGTGCCGACACAGAGGTAGCTACAGCCGTGGACTACCGTACTGTACTGTGTCTGCTGCTAATATAGACTGGTTGATAAAGAGATGTAGTATGTATGTATAAAGAAGAAAGAAAAAAAAACCACGGGTAGGTGGTATACAATTATGGATGGACTGCCGAGTGCCGACACAGAGGTAGCTACAGCCGTGGACTACTGTACTGTCTGCTGCTAATATAGACTGGTTGATAAAGAGATGTAGTATGTATGTATAAAGAAGAAAGAAAAAAAAACCACGGGTAGGTGGTATACAATTATGGACGGACTGCCGAGTGCCGACACAGAGGTAGCTACAGCCGTGGACTACCGTACTGTACTGTGTCTGCTGCTAATATAGACTGGTTGATAAAGAGATGTAGTATGTATGTATAAAGAAGAAAGAAAAAAAAACCACGGGTAGGTGGTATACAATTATGGATGGACTGCCGAGTGCCGACACAGAGGTAGCTACAGCCGTGGACTACTGTACTGTGTCTGCTGCTAATATAGACTGGTTGATAAAGAGATGTAGTATGTATGTATAAAGAAGAAAAAAAAACCACGGGTAGGTGGTATACAATTATGGACGGACTGCCGAGTGCCGACACAGAGGTAGCTACAGCCGTGGACTACCGTACTGTACTGTGTCTGCTGCTAATATAGACTGGTTGATAAAGAGATGTAGTATGTATGTATAAAGAAGAAAGAAAAAAAAACCACGGGTAGGTGGTATACAATTATGGATGGACTGCCGAGTGCCGACACAGAGGTAGCTACAGCCGTGGACTACTGTACTGTGTCTGCTGCTAATATAGACTGGTTGATAAAGAGATGTAGTATGTATGTATAAAGAAGAAAGAAAAAAAAACCACGGGTAGGTGGTATACAATTATGGATGGACTGCCGAGTGCCGACACAGAGGTAGCTACAGCCGTGAACTACCGTACTGTGTCTGCTGCGACTGGATGATAAATAATGATATAAAAAATATATATATATATCACTACTGCAGCCGGACAGGTATATATTATATAATGACGGACCTGCTGGACACTGTCTGTCAGCAGAATGAGTTTTTTATAGAATAAAAAAAAAAACACCACACAAGTCACACGACGAGTGTTTAACTTTTTCAGGCAATCACAATATAGTATACTACTAACTATACTGGTGGTCAGTGTGGTCAGGTCACTGGTCAGTCACACTGGCAGTGGCACTCCTGCAGCAAAAGTGTGCACTGTTTAATTTTAATAATATGTACTCCTGGCTCCTGCTATAACCTATAACTGGCACTGCTCCCCAGTCTCCCCCACAATTATAAGCTGTGTGAGCACAGTCAGATATATACATAGATGATGCAGCACACTGGGCTGAGCAGTGCACACAGATATGGTATGTGACTGAGTCACTGTGTATCGTTTTTTTCAGGCAGAGAACGGATTATATTAAATAAAACTGCACTGTCTGGTGGTCACTGTGGTCAGTCACTACTAAACTCTGCACTCTCTACAGTACTCCTAAGCTCCAGTAAATCAAGTGTCTCTGTCTCAAATCAATCTCACTCTCTCTCTTCTAATCTAAATGGAGAGGACGCCAGCCACGTCCTCTCCCTATCAATCTCAATGCACGTGTGAAAATGGCGGCGACGCGCGGCTCCTTATATAGAATCCGAGTCTCGCGAGAATCCGACAGCGTCATGATGACGTTCGGGCGCGCTCGGGTTAACCGAGCAAGGCGGGAAGATCCGAGTCGCTCGGACCCGTGAAAAAAAACATGAAGTTCGGGCGGGTTCGGATTCCGAGGAACCGAACCCGCTCATCTCTACTACACACCCAGGCCGACGCAATTGCCGGTCTGAGTAAGGTACCTGAATGTGTATAAATGGACTTCAGGGTAATCTCCTGTTTGCGGTCAGCACACTCTTTGAGGGTAGCCGTATCCTGGGACGGGAGGGCTACCTTCTTGGATAAGCGTGTTAATGCTTTGTCCACCCTAGGGGAGCATTCCCATCGTAACCTATCCGTTGATGGGAAAGGATACGCCATAAGAATCCTTTTGGAAATCTGCAGTCTTTTATCTGGAGATTCCCAAGCTTTTTCACATAACTCGTTCAGCTCGTGTGAGGGGGGAAAGGTTACCTCAGGCTTCTTTCCCTTGTACATATGTACCCTCTTGTCAGCGACAGGGGGTTCCTCTGTGATGTGCAAAACATCTTTTATTGCCATAATCATAAATCGAATGGATTTTGCCAATTTTGGCTGTAACTTTGCATCATCGTAATCGACACTGGAGTCAGAATCCGTGTCGGTATCTGTGTCAACAATCTGGGATAGTGGGCGCTTATGAGACCCTGACAGTCCCTGCAACATAGGATCAGGCATGGGTTGAAACCCTGACTGTCCCAAAGCTTCTGCCTTGTCTAATCTTTTGTGCAATGAGTTTACACTAGCATTTAAAACATTCCACATATCCATCCAATCAGCTGTCGGCGGAGACACCACATTCATTTGCTCCCGCTCCTCTCTAATATAGCCTTCTTCCTCAGACATGTCGACACACGTGTACCGACACACTACACACACAGGGAATGCTTTTTCTGAAGACAGTTTCCCCACAAGGCCCTTTGGAGAGACAGAGAGAGAGTATGCCAGCACACCCCCCAGCGCTATATAACCCAGGAATAAAACAGTAACTTAATGTTTGCCCAGTAGTGCTGCTGTATGTAATTTGCGAATTATGTGCCCCCCCCCACCCCTCTTTTCAACCCTCTTGTCTAACGTGGTATAAGCAGGGTAGAGTCCGGGGAGCTTCCTCTCAGCGGTGCTGTGGAGAAAAAATGGCGCTGGTGAGTGCTGAGGGAGAAGCCCCGCCCCCTCGGAGGCGGGCTTCTGTCCCGCTTAAACTGTAAAATTGGTGGGGGCTTATACATATATAAAGTGCCCAGCTGTATATATGTTATATTTTTGCGAAAGAGGTTTATATTGCTGCCCAGGGCGCCCCCCCTGCGCCCTGCACCCTTACAGTGACCGGAGTATGTGAGGTGTATGGGAGCAAAGGCGCACAGCTGCAGTGCTATGCGTTACCTTAGTGAAGATCATGAAGTCTTCTGCCGCCTCTGAAGTCTTCTTTTCTTCTCATACTCACCCGGCTTCTATCTTCCGGCTCTGCGAGGGGGACGGCGGCGCGGCTCTGGGACGGACGGCGAGGGTGAGATCCTGCGTACCAATCCCACTGGAGCTAATGGTGTCCAGTAGCCTAAGAAGCAGGACCTTGCAACTCAGAGAGCAGGGCTGCTTCTCTCCCCTCAGTCCCTCGATGAGGGAGTCTGTTGCCAGCAGTGCTCCCTGAAAATTAAAAACCTAACAAAATACTTTCTGTCAGAAAGCTCAGGAGAGCTCCTGAAAAGCACCCAGTCTCCACTGGGTACAGTATCAAACTGAGTTCTGGAGGAGGGGCATAGAGGGAGGAGCCAGTGCACACCCAGAACTAAAGTCTTTCTTAAAGTGCCCATGTCTCCTGCGGAGCCCGTCTATCCCCATGGTCCTTACGGAGTCCACAGCATCCTCTAGGACGTTAGAGAAAATAGGATTTTAATACCTACCGGTAAATCCTTTTCTCTTAGTCCGTAGAGGATGCTGGGCACCCGTCCCAGTGCGTACTGTGTCTGCAGTTATTAAATGGCCCTTAACTCCAGAACATTTATGTGGAGATGAAAACATCCAAGGAAGACTTGACCATCTTCCTTGGATGTTTTCCCCCTGTGTGACTGCTCTCCAGACTCGGAGGGTTGCATCCGTGGTCCCTAGGATCCCGTCCTGGATCCCGAACAATCACCCCTCTAGGTGGTGAGAACTGTGCAGCCACCAATGGAGTGAGATTCTGGTCTTGGAAGACAGGATTATCCTCCGGTGCATGTGTAGGTGGGATCCGGACCACTTGTCCAACAGGTCCCACTGGAACACTCTGGCATGGAACCTGCCAAACTGAATGGCCTCGTAGGCCGCAACCATCTTCCCCAGCAACTGAATGCATTGATGGATTAACACTCTTGCTGGTTTCAGAATTTGTTTGACCAGACTCTGGATCTCCAGAGCCTTTCCACTAGAAGAAAACCTCTTCTGTGTCCAGTATCACTCCCAAAAACAACAACCGCGTCATTGGGACCAACTGCGATTTTGGCAAGTTTAGGAGCCAACCATGTTGTTGAAGAACTGTCAGGGAGAGTAGATGTTTTGCACCAACTGGTCCCTGGATCTCGCCTTTATCAGGAGATCATCCAAGTACGGGATAATTGTGACTCCTTGCTTGCGAAGGAGAACCATCATTTCCGCCATCACCCTGGTGAAAATCCTCGGAGCCGTGGACAGACCAAACGGCAACGTCTGAAATTGGTAATGACAATCCTGAATTGCAAACCTCAGGTAGCTTGATGCAGTGGCTAAATGGGAACATATAAGTAGGCATCCTTTATGTCTACCAAAACCATGAAATCTCCTTTATCCCCCGGACTGGAGATCACTACCCTGAGAGATTCCATCTTGAAATTGAATTTCTTTAGGTAGAAATTAAGGGATTTCAGATTTAAGATTGGTCTGACTGAGCCGTCCGGCTTCGGGACCACGAAGAGGCTTGAATAAAAACCTTCTCCCTGCTGACTAAGGCTGATTTGAACAATCGGTGAGGGGGAACGTCTTGAAACCCCAGTTTGTACCCTTGGGACACTATTTGTAAAACCCACGAGTCCAGGTCCGAATGAATCCAGAACTGACTGAAGAGTTTTAGACGTGCCCCCCACTGGTGCGGGCTCCTGCAAGAGAGCCCCAGCGTCATGCAGTGGATTTGGCAGAAGCAGAGGACGATCTCTGCTCCTGCGATCTTGAAGAGGCTACAGACCTCTTCCCTCTTTTCCTTCCTCTACCTGCAAAGAAAGGGGAATCTTAACTTCTTGCATATCTATTGGGCCGAAATGACTGCGTCAGATAATGATGCGTCTTCATCCGTTGAGAGGGAACATAGGGCAAGAAGGATGACTTACCTGCGGGAGCTGCCGAGATCAAATTAACTAGGCCGTCGCCAAACAAGGCTTCACCTTCATAGGGAAGAGACTCCCTTTCTTCTTGGAGTCAGCATCAGCATTCCCTTGGTGAATCCACAATGCCCTCCTATCCGAGACTGCCATGAAATTGGCCCGTGAGCACTTGTGCCCGGTGTAGGATTTTTAAATATGTGTAGTTTACTGTATGCAAGGGTTTAAAACCTTTTAGGAACTGAGCTCTAAGGTGTATTACATGTAGTTTAAAAAAAACAAAAAAGGTTTATTTTATGGCAGTAGTTTCCAAACTGGGGTTCTTGCACTGGTAGCATAGTTTGGTGGTCCAGGACCAATTAAAATTATTTATACTTTATTAAATTGGCAAAACCATTCCCTCACAACATAACTGAACCTGAGGATGACATGCTATAAACACAATTTACTTAATTTTATATTTTTTTCTGAATTTCTCAATAAAAAAAACTTTGGCCTAGGGGTGCCGTGAAACAAATTTTGATACTCTAGGGCAGGGGTGTCAAACCCATGGGCCGCATGCCGCCCCCAATGCATCCTTTTGTGGCCCACAGGCCGGGGTCCGGCAGGGGTCCGACAGGGGTCCTTTTGTGGCCCGATCACCTTGCTTAGAGCGAGGGCAGGAGAGTGCAGCCAGAGTCTTTGCTTTCTATGTGCGGCACCATCTTCCCGAAGAGATCACCGGGAAGATAGTGCCCCTTCCACTGGCTACAGCACAGGTATACTGGGGTGGGGTAGCAAACTGGGGGCCCCAATGGGCCCCTCCAGCAGTCCCTCTACCAAAACACGTCTTTTGGTGGTTTTGCGGTGTTGTTATAACTACATGGTGACGATACTGTAGCACAGAGATTTTCAACCATTTACAACTCACGTCACACAGAACAAGATTTAAATATTGACAAGGCACACTGAAATATAATGGTGATGCATGGTGCAGTATCGTGTCCTAGGATGTCATGTCGCAGCTTCTCCATAGGTAACGCCTGAACAGGCCCGCTGACAGGGGGGACAAAGGGGACACTTGTTCAGGGCTCCAAGTATTAAGAACAGAAATAATGGGGCCACAGTGCCAATATTGCTTTTTAAAGTGTATCCACCAACTGCTCAATTTAAGCAGGAAAACAATTAACAGGCCAACTAAACCCTCCCCCCTCCTTTTACCCCATCACTTTGTCCAGTCCCTGTGGTCCATACTGTATTGCCATTATTATGCATGTTGCTGTGCTGGCCCTTTTCTGAATGTCCCTGCCACCGCCACCGAAGAGCTGGATAGCCCAGTATGAAAACCACCTGCCGGCCTCACTGACGGTCCGAGTCAAAGGCTCCATTTTTTTTAAAGATCCCTCTGCCAAGTTAAGGGGGGGTTGAGGGGGCCCCAGAGATATCAGTGTACTGGGCCCCGAGATTTCTGTTGCTGGCCCTGACCCTCAGGGGCGTATCTACCCCTTGGCCAGGATGGCACTTGCCAGGGGCACCATCCAGCTGTGCCAACCGTGGCTAAGGGATAGAGTTCTGCAGTCTCGAAAGGGCGCTATGGCAATCAGCGTGGGACTGACCAATTAGACGGTGAGGGAAGGATACTGAAATTGTCCCAACCCTGTTACAGTTTGAAACGCCCCTCACCTGCTGTCCACTGCTTTACTCCTAGCTCTGCCCCTTTGAAATTATTAATCCCTACCCCCTGGTAGGCGGAGTTCTCCAGGCCCATACTCAGGAGTCACCACTGCTGTACATTATGTGCCAGTTGTAGAGGCAGAGCGGGGAACATCAGAGAACGCCACAAATTACACAGTGGGCAAGGAGATGGCTGGAGACAGCTGCACAGCCATGCCTTGCAAGTTCGAGAGAGCTGTTGAATTTCAGCACTTCAAGTCAGAGCCTGCCCCCTGCTGCCCAAGCAGTCCGTGACAGTTAGTGTCGAGGAGGGGGGGATTTGTGCATGTGTGCTATCAGTGTGTGTGTGGGGGGGGGTGGGGGGGTGGAGGATGTGTGTGACTGTGAGGGAGCTGTCAGTGTCAGTGGGGAGAGGAGCAGGAGGGAGTTGTCAGTGTGTGGAAGTGATGAGAGTTGTCAGTACTGGGGAAATGTGTGTGTGTGTGTACTAGATTTAGGAGTGTGTGTTTGTGAGAGGTTTCAGTTGGGGAATTAGAGTTCATACAGTAATTAAATGTTTTCATATTGAGAACTACATCTCCCAGCATATACAGTGTGCTGGGGATGCTAACAAGCTTTATTTAAAAGTTTAAAAAACATTGCTTTTATGACTGCAATGGTTAAAAAGGGAGAGCTATAAATCAATTTATCAGTGAATGATCGCAGTTTGAGCTGTTACATTTTACTGAACCACCTATCCCTCCACACTCACTACCTGTCCTCAGGATACATTTACCATCCCGGCAGACGGTATACCGGCGGTCATTTGACCGATGTTGGAATCCTGACACCACTTGGGAGACTGGTGCCGGCACACAGACAGCCAACATCCCGAAGGCGAGTATTGGAGGGAGGGTTAGGACCGGGGGAGGGGGTGTTAGGGAAGGCACTAGGAGGGGGGGGGTTAGTCCTAGCTGCCACCCCCTGAGGGTTAGCCCTATCCGCCACCCCCCCCAGAGGGTTAGGATTAGGATTAGGTATCATGTGACTGCTGGAATCCCGAGCGCCGGATGCCATACCCAACCCCCTTTACTTTTTCAGGCATTTCTATCTCTCCTCTCTCTATGGTGTTCCGATTGCCCACTTTCCCTTGTGCTTTTCTCTCTCTCTCCTTTGTTTAGAGCATCAGTTTCTTTAGTCCACTTTATCCTTATTTTTTCCAGTGTTTCACTATCTCTCTGATGTAATGAGGATGTATGGTCTAGAGGGATCAGTAATGCATTGTACTGTATAGAGGCGTCAGGGATGTAGCGTAGGGTATAGAGGCGTCAGGGATGTAGCGTAGGTTATAGAGGCATCAGGAATGTAGCGTAGGGAATAGAGGCGTCAGGGATTTAGCTTAGGGAATATAGGCATCAGGGATGTACTAGCAGGTATATAGAGGTCAGTGTACTGTATAGAGTGGTCAGTAATGCAGTGATGGTTATAGAAAGGTCAGTGATGTAGTGTAGGGTATAGAGGGGTCAGTTATGTAGTGTGGGGTAAAGAGGGGTCAGTAAAGATACTAAGCTGAAGTACTTAGAACACTTCTTGAATTAAGACACAACCTGCAAGAAAAAGTATGCAATATGGGCGAAAAGGCAAATGTCAGAGGTCTGATACAAGTGACCAGCTCCACACCTTGCACCACATAGCATTATGTTAAACTGGGATATGTTCTTTTTTGGTGTGTGTGTGTGTGTGTGTGTATGTGTGTGTGTGGGGGGGGGGGGGGGGGGGGTGCCAAAGGAAATTTTTGCCATTGGCTCCTTTGGTCTAGAACCAGCCCTGATCACAAAATATTTTTGTCTGAGCAGACTGGACACTGATCAGCGTTGGCTCATTCTCAGCCCCCCGCCCAGCCTCTGCTGCCAACAGACTGCTTTTAGCTAGTTAACCTTCTGCCTTCCCTATCTATGACACAGACTGCTGCTAATGCTACCAGAATGTTCCCAGTGGCTTCACACCAACAGTGAATCCCAGCCGATGATGTAGGGCTGCGTGTGGGGGAGGGGGTCAGTTGCTGTGGCTCCAACATGGTAACCGCCAATGGACTGCAATGCTTTATCGAAAGGGGGGGCGCTAGTCCCTTACTTTGCCAGGGGCGCTTGGACCCCTAGCTACACCTCTGTTGACCCTAACCGATACCCCTAAACTAACCATAATTCCTGCAGTAAAAATCCATGTTTCTATGTATATAGGGGGTCATTCCGAGTTGATCGC
This sequence comes from Pseudophryne corroboree, assembly GCF_028390025.1. Lineage (NCBI taxonomy): Eukaryota > Metazoa > Chordata > Amphibia > Anura > Myobatrachidae > Pseudophryne > Pseudophryne corroboree. The sequence continues at coordinate 196,401 of NW_026970138.1, read as the reverse complement.
TTGCTGCCGTTGTTCGCTGCGTAGCAATCAGTTGAAAAAAAATGGCTAATCTGTGCATGCGCATGCTCCGTAATGTGCATGCGCATCGTACGGGTACAAAGTCCATTGTGGTTTTGCACTAGTTCTAGCGATTATTCCAATCACAGAACAGGCCACAAGGAGATTGACAGAAAGAGGGCGTTTCTGGGTGTCAACTGACCGTTTTCAGGGAGTGCTTGGAAAAATGCAGGCGTGGCAGAAGAAATGCAGACGTGGCTGGGCATTCGCTGGATGGGTGTGTGACATCAAAAGCCGTCCCTCGGTTGTTAGAATCAACGCACACGAAGTGTAACTACAGTGCTGGTCTTATTTTGAAACGATTTTGCAGGCGCTCTGCTGCTCAAGTGTTCGCACTTCTCCAAAGTGAATATACACTCTCCAGTGGGCAGCGACAATGCGTTTGCATGGCTGCTAAAAACTGCTAGCGAGCAATCAACTCAGAATGAACCCCATAGTGTATTGCAAGAAAATATCTGTAAATCCAATGGTACCGTAAGTGCGGTATATACTCGCACTTCTTTGCGGGGTGAGAACATCTCCCCTAAGTGAAGTCAGCCCTATGAATAGAGTTTGTGTGATCCCTGTGCAGCAGTCACAGAAAGGGTTCATCTCTGCAGTTTGTCACTCAAATTACATTGCTGCATTTTTTCTAGAAGTGGATCTGAGAGCTGTTACCCGCAGACCAGCTACAATAATTATCCTGGGTACTCACTAGACCAGTGGTTCTCAAACTGCACCCTGGGGTGCCTCAGGACACTTGCAGGGGTGCCTTGGATTGGTGGTCCAGGACCAATTCAAAATATTTATAGTTAGTGTTATAGGCAAAACCAGTGCTGTTGGCTGGCAATCATAACATATGTGCACAAGCAGAAGCAAATCCTGTCCCCTACCAAAGGGCCAGTGCTAGGGTGTTTGGCGCCTCCCTGCAAACTATTAATTTGGGCCCTCTCTCCAATACTTAATAAAGGGACAGTGCGCTCCTTAAAAAAAGACGGTGTGGTATCACAAGGAAGGGGCATGGCCACACAATAGCACCCCAAATCAAAATACGCCACACAGTAGCACTATCTTATTGTCATTACACCGCATGTAATAATAATAATAATAATAATAATAATACCCACAGTCGCAGTGCCCTTTATACACATAACCACCATATCAGTGCAGCTTACACACATAATGCCAACAGTAGCAGTGCCCCTTCTACACATGCCCACGGTGGCAATCCTTTACATGGCAAATATCAACCTGGTTTTGCCATGTAAAGGATTGCCACTTTAAAAAACAAACAATAAAAAAAAAAAACACAACAGGAAAAAACACAAAATCTCTCACTTTCTGATTCTCACACCCTATTACATTCCTCCCTATATATTTAAATGTTTCTATTACTGTATGTTCCCTCTTCCCTTCTCCAAACTATACACATAATCTTTTAGTATTTCCAGGTAAGTTTTGTGATGTAGGCCATGCACAATTTTAGTTGCCCTAATGTATTTACAGCCTTCTGGAGATATGGCTTCTGGAACTGAACACAGGATTCTAAATGTGGCTGTACCAAGGACCTATACAGTTGCATTACAGGTTGAGTATCCCTTATCCAAAATGCTTGGGACCAGAGGAATTTTGGATATCGGATTTTTCTGTATTTTGGAATAATTGCATACCATAACGAGATATTATGGTGATGGGACCTAAATCTAAGCACAGAATGCATTTATGTTTCATATACACCTTATACACACAGCCTGAAGGTCATTTTAGCCAATATTTTTTATAACTTTGTGCATTAAACAAAGTGTGTGTACATTCACAGAATTCATTCATGTGTCATATACACCTTATACACACAGTCTGAAGTTCATTTAATACAATATTTTTAATAACTTTGAGTATTAAACAAAGTTTGTGTACACTGAGCCATCAAAAAACAAAGGTTTCACTATCTCAGTCTCACTCAAAAAAGTCCGTATTTCGGAATATTCCGTATTTCAGAATATTTGCATATGGGATACTCAACCTGTATTACTTTTTTCTGCTACTGGTTCTTTAACCTATGCAAACAAGCATCTGACTTGCCTTTCCTATTGCTTTGTTACATTGCTCACCTGAAATAGTAATACTTAGATAGCTTTCCTCTTGCCATTATAATGCCCTTAATATTATAGTTAGCCTTTGCATTTTTGAGACGTGTATGATTTTGCATTTTTTGGCATTAAATGTTGCCATGTTCTTGACCATTCCTCTAGTCCAGGGGCAGAACTGCCAGAGACAACGGAGTCAGTTGCCGCCGGGCTCCAGCCCTGAAGGGGCTCCAGCCCTAAAGGGGCTTCCTCCATTGCCCCCCGGCTGTTACGTGCCCTTCCTACTAAATAGACAAAGGCGCTACCAGCAGGGTCTCGCAGTTTGTACATTCCATGCCGTAACACCCTTCTTTCCACCTTTTTCAAGACCCAGCCCAGCAGCCTCGCCGCTGCCACCACCGCTAGCTGCAGCACTGCCAGCGGTGGGGTGCCCCTGCTTCTTCTCACACCACAGATAGCTGGGCAGCACTGCAACTGCCTGCCTGATTGCTCCGCCCCCTTCCGGCTCCCAAGCACCTCTGCTGCCCAGTGATCCAGGAGCCTGCTGCTAGGAAGAAGTGGCCGAGCTTCAGCAAGCGAGTCTGGACACTGGCGGAGGAAGCCATGATAACCAGATAATGGGGAGTGGAGAGCCAGTTCCAAGGTAATACTTTATACAGCTGGTTGAGATCCTGGTCGGTGGATATGGATTCCAAGAAAACCCTGGAGGTGCTTCCTTTCAAGGGAGACACTCTCTTTGGAGAAGACCTCAATAAGATTGTAGCTGATCTGGCTACTGCTAAAACAGCTTGCCTACCTCGTATGACTCCTACCACGCAGAAGGCTAAAAGTACTTTCCCTTGGCCCTTTCATCCCTCAGGTAAAGCGTACCAAAGGTCAGGCATACCCAAAGCAAGCTCATGCTTCCAGACCTGCCAAGCCCAGACTGAAGCAAGCCTGGGCTGCCCATCAGCCTGCTTCCAAAACGGACAAGCCTGCCGCATGACGGTGCAGGCCTCCCTCTGGGGGATCCCATGGTGGGGGGCCCGACTTCTAGGCTTGGCATAGAAAGGTATAATTCTAAGCTAGAGAATTCTGTTTGGAGCTCACCTTGTACTTTGTGAAGAAATAATCAGCATTGTGGCTGAGCAGATACATGTAGTGTGTGGCTGCAAACTGCATGGATCTGCTGCGTTGTAATGCTGATACTTTTTTTTTGCAAAGTACCAATAGCTTCATATAATGTTCACAATTTTTACGCAGGATCAAATAGCTCAATAGGTAGGGTGTTTGATTAGAATTCAACAGGTTATAGGTTTGAATCCTGGGTATGGTAGTTTGAGATGTGTTATTTAATAAAGTATGTTGTTCTGACTGCTGGGATATCATACTAAATAAATGGAGTTGATCAATTTTTTTTTATTTTTTTTTTAAACTAGGGACAATTTCCAGATACTTTTCTTTATAACTGAGATTGCCCCCTGGAACTTCACATCAGTTGACAACTATGCATGAGTGGGCAGTGCTTGCTCTGGATCTGCCCACCCATTTATGTGCCGTCATAAAAGAAAGCACAACTGACAGTTATCCTGGGCGTACACTACACAATTATCTGTCAGGCTATCTATCCAGTCTGGATGGATGGAATGAAAATCTGATCTGGTAATGTATAGTAGCAAATGTCAATTAACCATTTGCTCCCAAACACTAGAAAAGTGGTCAAAAATGGTCATTACACAAATTGGTTAAACCCAAAATTTAACCAATTTGTTTAGGGGACCATGTTTGTCCATTTTCTAGTGTTTGAGAGTAAATCGTTGATGGTCATTTGCTCACATAGATAACCGGATTTCTATTCCAACCAGCCAGTGTTGGAGATATGGTCTGCCAGATTACATAATGCATACCAGAGCCATAACTAGACTTTTTGGTGCCCTGTGACAGAGAATTATATGCCCCCCCCCTCCCCTCCCCATTTTTGCAATATGGACAAAAGGCGCATGCCTTGTGGGGAAGGGGCATAACAAGATTGGTCTCAGAGAAAGCACATGAGATATGAAGATATATCTAGTATACTTGACACTCAATGGTTTGTGGTATTGCCGGGGTGCCCTCCTTAAATGCATATACAGTCACACATGGCGTGTTTGTGCAAATGGCATATCAGCAGTCAGCACTAACTGGTGACATGCCATTTGTACAAGTAAGCCATGTGTGACTAATATATAAACATACTTTATTAAATAACACCTCAAACTATCATACCCAGGATTCAAATCTATAACCTGTTGAATTCTAATCAAACACCCTACCCATTGAGCTACTTGATCCTGCATCTATTCTAACCTCCAAAAACAGATTCAGTTGCATTTTCCAGCGTGTTTTGTTTGCGCCTTTGCAAATGTCTTACATCGACAAACTTATTTAGTACTATTTTGCAAATAGGGTTACATTGTCGCAACATTGTGTTCCCTAATTGCTTGATTTTTTAAATGCAACAATTGATAAAGACACCTGATAATTGCTCTGTGGAGTGTTATTTTGTGTCTACTTCTTATCTACATTTAATTACCTACCTCTAATCAAGGCATTTTTAAATGCTGGGGGCTGCCAGGACGTGAGGCCTACCTAGACTTTAGATCGGAATTTGAATGTACTTGTGAACTAACTTAATTTCCTACTTCTAAATTCATTCCTAAATTCACTACTTACATTAATCCTGTAGTTGAGCATTTTGAGCCTTCAATTGTGGGTATTGTTTTGTGTCCAGACCAGCAGCTGGTGGTGTGCATTTGCTGGAAAGGCATCGAAGACCTCCGATATGCTGCATCTCCTGATGTGTGTCTCCATCAAGTGGCTGTCAGCAAATGCATGCTAGACACCCCATTCCAAGCTGATTGTGACATCACGGAACATGCATCATAGAACAGGCATGCCAGAATATGGGTCTTCAACCTGCGACCCTCCAGCTGCTGTGGAACTACATATACCAGCATGCCCTGCCTCAGTTTTAGCATACCTTAATAGCAAAACTGTGGCAGGGCATGCTGGGATGTGTAGTTTCACAGCAGCTGGAGGGCCACAGGATGAAGACCCATGTGCTAGAGCCAAGCCGCAGGTACATTGAATGCTAGCAAGCTGAATGTTTAAATCCTTTTTGTTCCGCAGCATTCCAATGCGGAAGATTCCATGGAACCAGAGATTATTCCATTGAGAAGGACATGCTGCCTGGATGACTGCACTGTGCAAATTAAATCACGGAGCCAGTTGGCTTGTGGGTGGCTCTGGTGACTGGGTGGTTGGGTGGGCGGTGTGTCAGAGGTGGAGCACATGCAAATGAATGTGTATCATCCTGCTAGTGAGAGTGAAAACTCATGCAGGAGTGTGCCTGCTTGTCAGTGGGTTATGCACCTTGCCAGGCGTCAAATCTACATGGAGCAGCTGGAGGGGACAAGAGCAGGTTTGCAAAATATAGATAGAAGAGCATATATGCTGGCGCATTCTCCATGATTGTGTCAGCTTATGTTTTGGTGCACTGCACTTTCCTCCACTAAGTTTTAGCCATTTTGGTTAAACGCAAGTGTAGTTGCTTCTCGCCCTTTTGGCTGTGATCTTGTATCGTGGTTGAAGAGTCTGCTGGAGGGATTGTTTTCTTCATTGACGAGAGACTGAAGATATTACAGGATGGAAGGCTTGGGAACACTATCTGTTTTTCAGTTGTGGAAGAGTTGAAAGACAGCTTTTACTTGCCAATATCTCTCTTTTGCAAAGAGCTACGCATTGGAAAATTCAGGGCTATACCGTGTAGATGAAGCACTAACAGGAGGCTTTAAAATTTTCATTCTAGTTTCCTTCGTTTGGGAGAAAAATGCAAAGGTACAAGACAGCTTTTCCTTGCCAATATCTCTCTTTTGCAAAGAGCTGCACATTGGAAAATTCAGGGCTATGCCGTGTAGATGATGGCCTAACAGGAGGCTTTAAAATTTTCTTTCTAGTGTCCTTCGTTTGGGAGAAAAATGCAAAGGTACAAGACAGCTTTTCCTTGCCAATATCTCTCTTTTGCAAAGAGCTACGCATTGGAAAATTCAGGGCTATGCCGTGTAGATGATGGCCTAACAGGAGGCTTTAAAATTTTCTTTCTAGTGTCCTTCGTTTGGGAGAAAAATGCAAAGGTACAAGACAGCTTTTCCTTGCCAATATCTCTCTTTTGCAAAGAGCTACGCATTGGAAAATTCAGGGCTATACCGTGTAGATGAAGCACTAACAGGAGGCTTTAAAATTTTCATTCTAGTGTCCTTCGTTTGGGAGAAAAATGCAAAGGTAGCTTGTGCCATCGCCACTCTGCTCCTTGTGCCGCCTTGGCGGTTTACATGAGCCACTGCGGTGACGTTGTCTGACTGGATCAGAACCGGTTGGTCGCAAAGTAAGGTCTCCGCTTGACGTAGGGCATTGTATATGGCCCCTAGTTTCAGGATGTTGATGTGAAGACAAGTCTCTTGACTTGACCAAAGACCTTGGAAATTTCTTCCCTGTGTGACTGCTCCCCAACCTTGGAGGCTTGCATCTGTGGTCACCAGGATCCAGTCCTGAATGCCGAATCTGCGTCACTCGAGAAGGTGAGCACTCTGCAGCCACCACAGGAGTGATACCCTGACCCTGGGGGACAGGGTGATCAACCAATGCATCTGTAAATGTGACCCAGACCACTTGTCCAGTAGGTCCCATTGGAAAGTATTCGCATGGAACCTGCCGAATGGAATGGCTTTGTATGATGCCACCATCTTTCCCAGGACTCGAGTGCAGTGATGCACTGACACAAGTTTTGGTTTCAATAGGTTCCTGACAAGAGTCATGAGTTCCTGGGCCTTTTCTATCAGGAGATAAACCCTCTTCTGGTCTGTGTCCAGAATCATGCCCAAGAAAGACAGACGAGTCGTAGGAACCAACTGCGACTTTGGGATATTGAAAATCCAGCCGTGTTGCTGTAACACTTTCAGTGAAAGTGATACGCTGTTCAGCAACTGCTCTCTTGATCTCGCTTTTATGAGATCGCTCAAGTACGGGATAATTGTGACACCTTGCTTGCGCAGGAAAACCATCATTTCCACCATTACCTTGGTGAAAATTCTCTGGGCCGTGGAGAGACCAAACAGCAACGTCTGAAATTGGCAATGACAGTCCTGTACCGCAAATCTGAGGTACGACTGATGAGATGGATAAATTTGGACATGAAGGTATGCATCCTGTACACAAATGCGGACAACAGGTGTCAAGCCGTGTGTTGCCTTTGTCAAGCTGTAATAAGTAGGGGTAAGGACGTTAACCACCTCAGAACATCCTCCCTTATACGTCACCTGCAGCGCATTAATCATAAGTCAGTGACAAGTTCAAAAACTTTGGATGACAGCGGAAGCAGTCCACTGACCACTAAATCCCTTCCTCTTGTAACCAAGCTCCTGCAAACCACACCACCAACTCCCTCAGTGTCAATTTCCTCCTTAGACAGGAGAGCCAATAGTCCTGCAGGCCATGTCACTGGCAAGTCTGACGAGTCCTCTCCTGCCTGGGATTCCTCCGATGCATCCTTGAGTGTAACGCCTACTGCTGCTGGCGCTGCTGTTGTTGCTGCTGGGAGTCGATCGTCATCCCAGAGGGGAAGTCGGAAGACCACTTGTACTACTTCCAGTAGGCAATTGACTGTCCAACAGTCCTTTGCGAGGAAAATGAAATATCACAGCAGTCATCCTGCTGCAAAGCGGATAACTCAGGTCTTGTCAGCCTGGGTGGTGAGAAACGTGGTTCCGGTATCCATCGTTAATTCAGTGGCAACTAGAGACTTGATTGAGGTACTGTGTCCCCGGTACCAAATGCCATCTAGGTTCCATTTCTCTAGGCAGGCGATACCGAAAATGTACACAGACCTCAGAAAAAGAGTCACCAGTGTCCTAAAAAATGCAGTTGTACCCAATGTCCACTAGTCCACATGTCCGTGGTTAAGTGGAGCAGGGCAGACTCAGGACTATATGACTGTGACAGCCCACTGGGTAGATGTATTGCCTCCCACAGCAAGGACAGCAGCGGCGGCACCAGTAGCAGCATCTCGCAAATGCCAACTCGTTCCTAGGCAGGCTACGCTTTGTATCACCGCTTTCCATAAGAGGCACACAGCTGACAACCTCTTACGGAAACTGAGGAACATCATCGCAGAATGGCTTACCCCAATTTGACTCTCCTGGGGATTTGTGACATCGGACAACGCCACCAATATTGTGCGTGCATTACATCTGGGCAAATTCCAGCACGTCCCATGTTTTGCACATACATTGAATTTGGTGGTGCAGAATTATTTAAAAAACGACAGGGGCATGCAAGAGATGCTGTCGGTGGCCCGAAGAATTGCGGGCCACTTTCTGCATTCAGCCACCGCGTGCCGAAGACTGGAGCACCACCAAACATTCCTGAACCTGCCCTGCCATCCTCTGAAGCAAGAGGTGGTAACGAGGTGGAATTCAACCCTCTATATGCTTCAGAAGATGGAGGAGCAGCAAAAGGCCATTCAAGCCTATACATCTACCCACGATATAGGCAAAGGAGGGGGAATGCACCTGACTCAAGCGCAGTGGAGAATGATTTCAACGTTGTGCAAGGTTCTGCAATCCTTTGAACTTGCCACACGTGAAGTCAGTTCAGACACTGCCAGCCTGAGTCAGGTCATTCCCCTCATCAGGCTTTTGCAGAAGAAGCTGGAGACATTGAAGGAGGAGCTAAAACAGAGCGATTACGCTAGGCATGTGGGACTTGTGGATGGAGCCCTTAATTCGCTTAACCAGGATTCAATCTGTTGAAATCAGAGCAATAAATTTTGGCCACCGTGCTCGATCCTAGATTTAAAACCTACATTGTATCTCTCTTTCCTGCAGACACAAGTCTGCAGAGGTTCAAAGACCTGCTGGTGAGAAAATTGTCAAGTCAAGCGGAACGTGACCCGTCAACAGCTCCTCCTTCACATTCTCCCGCAACTGGGGGTGCGAGGAAAAGGCTAAGAATTCCGAGCCCGCCCGCTGGCGGTGATGCAGGGCAGTCTGGAGTGAGTGCTGACATCTGGTCCGGACTGAAGGACCTGGCAACGATTACTGACATGTCGTCTACTGTCACTGCATATGATTCTGTCACCTTTGAAAGAATGGTGGAGGATTATATGAGTGACCGCATCCAGGTAGGCACGTATGTATACTGGCAGGAAAAAGAGGCAATTTGGAGGCCCTTGCACAAACTGGCTTTATTCTACCTAAGTTGCCCTCCCTCCAGTGTGTACTCCAAAAGAGTGTTTAGTGCAGCCGCTCACCTTGTCAGCAATCGGCGTACGAGGTTACTTCCAGAAAATGTGGAGAAGATGATGATCATCAAAATGAATTATAATCAATTCCTCCGTGGAGACATTCACCAGCAATTGCCTCCAGAAAGTACACAGGGATCTGAGATGGTGGATTCCAGTGGGGACGAATTAATAATCTGTGAGGAGGGCGATGTACACAGTGAAAGGGGTGAGGAATCGGAGGATGATGAGGTGGACATCTTGCCTCTGTAGAGCCAGTTTGTGCAAGGAGAGATTGATTGCTTCTTTTTTGGTGGGGGTCCAAACCAACCAGTCATTTCAGTCAGCCGTGTGGCAGACCCTGTTGCTGAAATGATGGGTTCGTCAATGTTTTTCTTTTCAATCTAAGCCCCTGCAGTTTTCTGTAAGAATCTGCTTCGCTATGATGATCAACAAGTCACAAGGGCAAACACTCAGGGCTGGAGGCGTAGATCTTAGGACCAGCTGCTACAAGCATGGCAAAGGTGTCACTATCATTGGTGACACCCAGAGAGGCAGCGAGGGAGATTGTAATGCAGTGCACGCAGATAAGCAGCGCAATGGTAAAATGGAGGCATGGTCTCATAGGTAGGGGTGTGGCCTGTTGGCCTGAATCTCCATTTTGTTGCTCCGGGTATCCCGGGGGTTGAGTGCTGCACCCGGGGACTAGTGTGTGAGTGGTGCTGGCTCCTGCACAGTGACAGAAACTGGGTGTTGCACGTAATGTCACAGTGAAACACCCATATTCTGTCACTGAAGAGGAGCCGGCACTTTGGTGTCACCCCCCTTGGCGGGTGACACTCGGGTGTGGGCCGCAACCCCGTTGTGATGCCACTGACCCATGGGAAGCTTTACGTGGCTTACCCATGTGTTAGTAGCCCCAAGCATCTTTTGTGTTAGTCCCTGAAGAAAAACTTCAAATATTTACAAATAAATTTTGTAATCAATGGGCCTAATTCAGTAAGGATTGCAAATTCTGCTAAGTAACAGAATTTGCAATCCTTTGGTTCGCATGCTGGGGCCACCCAGCATGCCGCCTCCCTTCTTGACCACGCTGAAATTGCAGTCGCAGTGCAGTTCAGCGTGATCATAAAAAATGGGTTAGCCTCCTGTTGGTGCAGACTGTATGTGTGCGCAGGAAGCCGCCACCATTTTTGTGATCGCAGCTGCTGCATGTGATGTCATGCAACCGCTCTGACCACGCCTCCTGTTTCTCCGTTGCCGACCCCATTTTGAAGCCCTGCCCACGCACCGCTCCATCTCCGACTTGGAAATGGAGTGTTGCTGACCCCCCCCCCCCCAGCACCGATTGACAGTCAGAGGCGATTGCATTAACTGCGGGGTGCCGCAGAAAATGCAGGCGCATGCGTATGCTCTTAGCAATTTTTGCAGTTGGACTGCTTATTGCGATTGCAATCCAACCTGAATCAGGCTCTATTACCTATCACAATGCACTGCGGGTAGTACAAAATGGGGTTAATATAAGAGAAAACCCCCCAGAGCTGTGCTCCTTAACTGTCCCTGGTGGCTAGTGGAGCGGCTGCCCAGTAATCAGTGTCCACGCCAGTGCGCACATGGCCCGGCCCCTACAGCCACGCTGGATCACGGTATAGTGTGGGCACAGAAGTCCCTTACCTCCCTTTCATCAGCGGCCTCGTGATCCCGGAGGGCGGTGTGTGTGTGACTGACCTTAGGAAGAAACCGGAGCCTCCGCTGCAGTGACCCAGCAACCAGGGCGCGGGAGTATACTGCGCCGCTGGGAGTGATGGAGCTGCAGTAAAGATGTCTATTAGACCTAGCCTGCTGCAGCCCTTGTAGATTCTTATAAAAAAAAGTTCTTCTTTTCTTGTCAAAATTAATAGCTAAGAATAGGCTGCCTGAGGCAGCCCCCTCTTAAGTGGCCTGCTACTGAAGGCACCAACTACAAACTGAGCTCCCTGTTCATGGAAGCGAGGTTATAGAGGAGGGGGCGCTGAGCATCTTGGGAACAGTCAAAAGCTTTGAGCCTGTTGGTGCCTCAGATCAAGATCCTACTCTACACCCCAATGTGAATCCTTGTGGAGTCCAGTGTATCCCACAGAAGAAATTAATGTGTCACACCCATTGGCAGCAACATTAGAATAGCTGCTGATGGGCACAATTGAGAAAGGAAGGGGGGAAAACATTTGAATCCAGCACATATATGTAATTTGAATATGTAATTTGTACCTTCCTACTTTAAAATGTAATGGATGAACCTCACCCTGTGAGAACTATCTTCATGATCAAGAGATCTCATACGCAAGAAAAGCATGTGCTGGGATAGGGCTGTGGAGGGCGGCTGCTCGGGCACACACCCGTCAAGTTAAGGAGATTCAACTGAGGAAGCACAAGGGAACTGCAGGGAGACCACATATTTTCAGATGAACATGAGAGGGCGGAAGGCTGCCTAATACTGAAGCACCCTCAAACATCAAACCATATGCAACAACTAGTACAAGCATTCCTGGGGAAAGGTCTGCAGCAGACGGATTTGCATACGGTGATGTCATCCAAGCAATGGGCATAGTTGGCTGCAACCCTCGTCTGCATATGAAAAGAGAAAATGGTCACGCAGGGCATGGCGGCCTTTGTGGGGTTGCGCTTGGATGACCCCTAGATCGCTTTATACACCCCCATCAGTGTGGGGCTCATGTTGGCCATGCCCAAGCCCCTGAAGCATTCAAGCTGATTTCTTGCAGCAGCTGGACCCAGTAACAGCTCCAGAGTTGCTCTACAAGACAAGTAAAAGGGTGTGAGCCCTGCAGCACCACCTGTAGTTTGCATACACACATATATAGGACAGCATCTCTTATATGCCCCAGGGGCAATAAAATAGTAGCCTTATCTAGGGTATCCGTCCATGCCGCTACAGCACTACACACCCAGGCCGACGCAATTGCCGGTCTGAGTAAGGTACCTGAATGTGTATAAATGGACTTCAGGGTAATCTCCTGTTTGCGGTCAGCAGACTCTTTGAGGGTAGCCGTATCCTGGGATGGGAGGGCTACCTTCTTGGATAAGCGTGTTAATGCTTTGTCCACCCAAGGGGAGGATTCCCATCGTAACCTATCCGTTGATGGGAAAGGGGAATCCTTTTGGAAATCTGCAGGAGATTCCCAAGCTTTTTCACATAACTCGTTCAGCTCGTGTGAGGGGGGAAAGGTTACCTCAGGCTTCTTTCCCTTGTACATATGTACCCTCTTGTCAGGGATAGGGGGCTCCTCTGTGATGTGCAAAACATCTTTTATTGCCATAATCATATATCAAATGTATTTTGCCAATTTTGGCTGTAACTTTGCATCATCGTAATCGACACTGGAGTCAGAATCCGTGTCGGTATCTGTGTCAACAATCTGGATAGTGGGCGCTTATGAGACCCTGACAGTCCCTGCGACATAGGATTAGGCATTGGTTGAGACCCTGACTGTCCCAAAGCTTCTGCCTTGTCTAATCTTTTGTGCAATGAGTTTACACTAGCATTTAAAACATTCCACATATCCATCCAATCAGGTGTCGGCGGAGACACCACGTTCATTTGCTCCCGCTCCTCTCTAATATAGCCTTCTTCCTCAGACATGTCGACACACGCGTACCGACACACCACACACACAGGGAATACTTTTACTGAAGACATTTCCCCCACAAGGCCCTTTGGAGAGACAGAGAGAGAGTATGCCAGCACATACCCCAGCGCTATATAACCCAGGAATAGCACAGTAACTTAATGTTTGAACAATCGGTGAGGGGGAACATCTTGAAACCCCAGTTTGTACCCTTGGGACACTATTTGTAAAACACACGAGTCCATGTCCGAATTAATCCAGAACTGACTGAAGAGTTTTAGACGTGCCCCCACTGGTGCGGGCTCCTGCAAGAGAGCCCCAGCGTCATGCAGTGGATTTGGCAGAAGCAGAGGATGATCTCTGCTCCTGCGATCTTGAAGAGGATGCAGACCTCTTCTCTCTTCTCCTTCCTCTACCTGCAAAGAAAGGGGAATCTTAACTTCTTGCATATCTATTGGGCCGAAATGACTGCATCAGATAATGATGCGTCTTCATCCGTTGGGAGGGAACATAGGGCAAGAAGGTTGACTTACCTGCGGGAGCTGCCGAGATCAAATTAACTAGGCAGTCACCAAACAAGGCTTCACCTTCATAGGGAAGAGACTCCCTTTCTTCTTGGAGTCAGCATCAGCATTCTCTTGGTGAATCCACAATGCCCTCCTATCCGACACTGCCATGAAATTGGCCCGTGAACTCAAGAGTCCTATATCCCTTGCAGTCTCACGTAAGTATGCTGCAGTGTCCTTGATATGATACAACGTAAGGAGTATCCCATCTCTCCAGGGTATCTATATCGGATGACAAGGTATTCGACCAATTCTTGAATACTACTACTCACCCATGCACATGTAATGGCAGGTCTAAGTAATGTACCCGTGGTTACATAACTAGAAATAATGTAGCTTCCTGCATACGATCCGCTGGATTTGTGACAGGGCCCCGTGCAGAACAGGGGGTGACTCCCACTTTATTCTGTCCGCGGCGGGAAATGAATAAACAACCAGAATCCTTTTGGGGATTTGAAACCATCTTGTCGAGCTGGCCCAGACTTTCTCAAACAGAGATGGAGGAACGTTACATCAGCTTTCATTATATATCTATATATACATACATATAGACCCCTTTGTCAGGAACAGCAGGGTCTTCAGTGATTTTAATATGTCCTTAATATCCACAATCATGTACTGAATGCTCCTTGCCAATATTGGATCTAATCAGGAAACATTATGGTCGACATAAGTATCAGTATCCGTGTCAGTATCAGTGTGTAGTAACTGGGCAAAATAACATTTTTGCGACCAAGCGGGGCCTGAGGGAAAAGAAACATAGCCATGAATATCACATCTATTCTCTACGTCTGTGTCTGGGACACAGATTTATCCAACCTTACTCTGATATTACTGAAACATTTACCCAGTCAGTTATTGGTGGTGCCAACAGGGCCACCATCATATGTCTGCATTCCTAATATAGTTTCCTCTTGGGAAAAACATTCAGCCACCGACATGTTGACACACATATACCAAGTACCCACAGACACACCGGCTTATGGGGGACAGACCGTCAGTAAATCTGTCAGAGGGACACAGAGGATTTTTCAGCTCACAATCCAGCGCCAAAAGTACACAGTCTGGGAAATAATAAACTCTATAGTGATAGACTTGTAATGCTCTAAAGATGTTCTGGTGAGGTGAGGAAGAAGCCCCGCCGCTGTAATGGCGCATATCTGTCCCGCTCAGAAATAATTAATTACGCTAGCGGGGTAAGGACAGTGCCCAGGCACTAATGTCCACTTTTTCCAGCCTTTTGTGAGGAATTTATGCTGCCCAGGGTGCCCCCCCCCCGTGCCCTGCACCCTGCAGTGCCTGTGCCTGTGTGTGAGCATGGCGCGCAGCGTTCCGCTCGCTGCTCGGTACCTCAGAATGCCGTCACTGAAGAAGAAGTCTTCTGTTCTTCTGCTACTCACCTGTCTTCTGGCTCTGTAAGGGGGTGACGGCAGGCTGCGGGAGTGTGCATCTAGGCGTACCCAGCGATCAGCACCCTCAGGAGCTAATGGTGTCCTGTCAGCCTGAAGCAGAGCCATTGAACTCACTAGAAGTTGGTCATACTTCTCTCCCCTAAGTCCCACGAAGCAGGGAGACTGTTGCCAGCAGCCTCCCTGAAAATAAAAAAAACTAACAAGTCTTTTCAGAGAAACTCAGTAGAGCTCCCCTGTAGTGCATCCAGTATCACTGCGCACAATACTAAAACTGGAGTCTGGAGGAGGGGCATAGAGGGAGGAGACAGTTCACACCCTTTGAAAGTCTTAAAGTGCCCATGTCTCCTGCGGATCCCGTCTATACCCCATGGTTCTTAATGTGACCCCAGCATCCTCTAGGACGTATGAGAAAACAAATAACGCACACACGAGGAGGAGAGAACTAAGTAAGCTATAAGGAGAAGAGGGGAGGGAGGGGGGGTTGAAAGGTAAGGTAGTAAAGGCATATTGGATAAACTACAACCTTATACATATTCATTAATGTACCAGTAGTTAGAAGCAGAAGAGCTCTAACAGAAACCACAAAGCTTATCTAAAGCCACACCACACTGGATATGCCCAATCTCATTTGATTTTTGAAGCAAAGCAGTATTGGACTTTGTTAATACATGGATGGGAGACTGCTTGGTAGTATCAGATTCTTTAGGTGTTTTTAAACTACCAACACCATTTTCTTGGTACATTTAATTTTTACATGTATTCTTTTATGTACCAGAAGTTAGAAGTAGAAGAGCTGTAACAGAAACCACCAGCTCATCTACAGCCACAGCACACTGGATTTGCCCAATCTCTCCTGATCATGGAAGCTGAGCAGTGTTGGTCCTGGTTTTAGTACTTGGATGGGAGACCAAAAGGAAATACCAGGAGCTGTGTGTATTTTTACAATACTAACACCGTTCTCTTGATGCATTCCATTTTGAAACATTGGGGCAGATCTATTAAGCCTGGTGAACTGATAAAGTGCAAGGTGATAAAGTACCAGCCAGTCAGCTCCTAACTGTCATTTTTCAAACCCAGCCTGTGACATGGCAATTAGGAGCTGATTGGCTGGTACTTTATCACCATGCAAATTATCATTTCACCAGGTTTAATAAATCGGCTGCTTACTCATTTATGTACGAGTAGTTAGAAGTAGAAGAACTCTAACAGAAACCACAAGCTCATCTACAGCCACACCACACTGTATGTGCCCAATATCACCTGATTTTAGGCCTGGTTTGTTCTTGGATGTGAGACCACCTGGGAATACCAGGTGCTGTAGGTAGTTTTATACTACCAACACCGTTCTCTTGATGCATTATATTTTGAAACTTATTCATTGATGTACCAGTAGTTAGAAGTAGAAGTTAGAAACAGCAAAAATCATCTACAGCCGCATCACACTGGATATGTCCAATCTCATCTGATGTTGGAAGCTAAGCAGTGTTGTGCCTGGTTAGTTTTTGGATTTCAGGTCCTGCCTTCTGGTTTGGCCACGGCACCTCGGAAATTCACCAAGGTCATGGCCGTGATGACGACCCTTCACCATCGGTGGACCAGGGAGGAATCTCTCCTCCCGATAAACATTCTGGAATTGCGGGCAGTGTTCAATTCATTGACACTGGCCCTGCCTCTAGTACAGAACAGGCCTGTTCAAGTACAATCGGACAACGACACCACGGTAGTGTACACAAATCATCAAGGCGGCACTCGAAATTGCAT
Source organism: Pseudophryne corroboree (assembly GCF_028390025.1). Taxonomy (NCBI): domain Eukaryota; kingdom Metazoa; phylum Chordata; class Amphibia; order Anura; family Myobatrachidae; genus Pseudophryne; species Pseudophryne corroboree. The sequence continues at coordinate 179,622 of NW_026970138.1, read as the reverse complement.
GGCAAAGCTGGAAGTATCAAAAATCCTCAGTTGGGTAGAACGTCATCTGCCAGCAATATCGGCAGTGTTCATTCCCGGAGTCCTCAACTGGGAAGCGGATTTCCTCAGTCGTCAGTACGTTCACGCTGGAGAGTGGAGAGGCCGCAGCAGAAATGTCTGCACTGGTGTCAGTAGGTGACTGAGGCAGGGATGACTGGGAGATAGTGGGTGACTGAAGCATGTATGACTGGGAGATAGTGGGTGACTGAGGCCGGGGTGACTGGGAGATAGTCAGTGACTAAGGCAGGGGTGATAGGGATATAGTGGATGACTGTGGCAGGGGTGACAGGGACAGTAGGAGACTGAGGCAGGGGTGACAGGGATAGTGGGTGACTGAGGCAGGGGTGATAGGGTGACAGTGGGTGACTGAGGCAGAGGTGACAGGGATAGTGGGTGACTGAGGTAGGGGTGATATGGAGATAGTGGTTGACTGAGGCAGGGGTGACAGAGATAGTGGGTGACTAAAGCAGGGGTGACTGGTATAGTGGGTGACTGAGGCAGGGGTCGCAGGTATAGTGGTTAACTGAGGCAGCGGTGACTGGGAGATAGTGGGTAACTGGGGCAGGGGTGACAGGGAAAGTGTGTGACTCAGGCAGGGGTGATAGGGAGATAGTGGGCAGCAGATCACTGCCTCGCTGACAGCAGCACATCCCTGCTTCACTGACAGCAGCACATCCCTGCCTCATTGACAGCAGCACATACCTGCCTCACTTATAGCAGCACATCCCTGCCTCACTGGCAGCAGCAGATCCCTGCCTCACTGGCAGCAGCAGATCACTGCTTCACTGACAGCAGCACATCCCTGCCTCACTGGCAGCAGCAGATCCCTGCCTTACTGACAGCTGTATATAGGGCCTAATTCAGACCTGATCTCTGCTGTGCATATTCACACAACAGGAGATCAGGTCTGAAGTGTGTGTGTGTGTGTGCTGGTGCCGCAGTGCACCGGCACATGCCAGAGATGCGATCAGCATCTCTGCCCAGTGAGCGCCTCTGCCAACACATACTTATCTTGCATATGAGATCTCTTGATCATGAAGATAGTTCTCACAGGGTGAGGTTCATCCATTACATTTTAAAGTAGGAAGGTACAAATTACATATTCAAATTACATATATGTGCTGGATTCAAATGTTTTCCCCCCTTCCTTTCTCAATTGTGCCCATCAGCAGCTATTCTAATGTTGCTGCCAATGGGTGTGACACATTCATTTCTTCTGTGGGGTACACTGTACTCCACAAGGATTCACATTGTGGTGTAGAGTAGGATCTTGATCTGAGGCACCAACAGGCTCAAAGCTTTTGACTGTTCCCAAGATGCTCAGCGCCCCCTGCTCTATAACCTCGCTTCCATGAACAGGGAGCTCAGTTTGTAGTTGGTGCCTTCAGTAGCAGGACACTTAACAGGGGGCTGCCTCAGGCAGCCTATACTTAGCTATTAATTTTGACAAGAAAAGAAGAACTTTTTTTATAAGAATGTACAAGGGCTGCAGCAGGCTAGGTCTAATAGACATCTTTACTGCAGCTCCATCACTCCCAGCGGCGCAGTATACTCCCGTGCCCTGGTTGCTGGGTCACTGCAGCGGAGGCTCCGGTTTCTTCCTAAGGTCAGTCACACACACACCGCCCTCCGGGATCACGAGGCCGCTGATGAAAGGGAGGTAAGGGGCTTCTGTGCCCACACTATACCGTGATCCAGCATGGCTGTAGGGGGCGGGCCGTGTGCGCACTGGCGTGGACACTGATTACTGGGCAGCCGCTCCACTAGCCACCAGGAACAGTTAAGGAGCACAGCTCTGGGGGGTTTTCTCCTATATTAACCCCATTTTGTACTACCTGCAGTGCATTGTGATAGGTAATAGAGCCTGATTCAGGTTGGATTGCAATCACAATAAGCAATCCAACTGCAAAAATTGCTAAGAGCATACGCATGCGCCTGCATTTTCTGTGACTGTCAATCGGTGCGGGGGGGGGGGGGGGGGTCAGCAACACTCCATTTCAAAGTCGGAGATGGAGCGGTGCGGGGGCAGGGCTTCAACGGAGAAACAGGAGGCGTGGTCAGAGCGGCTGCATGACATCACATGCAGCCGTTGCGATCACAAAAATGGTGGCGGCTTCCTGCGCACACGTACAGTCTGCACCAACAGGAGGCTAACCCATTTTTTATGATCACGCTGAACTGCACTGAGACTGCAATTTCAGCGTGGTCAAGAAGGGAGGCGGCATGCTGGGTGGCCATGCCCTGTGATGGGTGGCCCCAGCATGCGAACCAAAGGATTGCAAATTCTGTTACTTAGCAGAATTTGCAATCCTTACTGAATTAGGCCATTGATTACAAAATTGTAAACAATATTTGTAGTTTTTCTTCAGGGACTAACACAAAAGATGCTTGGGGCTACTAACACATGGGTAAGCCACGTAAAGCTTCCCATGGGTCAGTGGCATCACAACGGGGTTGCGGCACACACCCGAGTGTCACCCGCCAAGTGGGGTGACACCAAAGTGCCGGCTCTTCTTCAGTGACAGAATATGGGTGTTTCACTGTGACATTACGTGCAACACCCAGTTTCTGTCACTGTGCAGGAGCCAGCACCACTCACACACTAGTCCCCGGGTACAGCCCCCAACCCCCGGGATACCCGCAGCAACAAAATGGTGATTCAGGCCACGCCCCTACCTATGAGACCATGCCTCCTTTTTACCATTGCGCTGCTTATCTGCGCGCACTGCATTACAATCTCCCTCGCCGCCTCTCTGGGTGTCACCAGTGATAGTGACACCTCTGCCATGCTTGTAGCAGCTGGTCCTAAGATCTACGCCTCCAGCCCTGAGTGTTTTCCCTTGTGACTTGTTGATCATCATAGCGAAGCAAATGCTTACAGAAAACTGCAGGGGCTTAGATTGAAAAGAAAAACATTGACGAACCCATCATTTCAGCGACAGGGTCTGCCACACGACTGACTGAAATGACTGGTTGGTTTGGGCCCCCACCAAAAAAGAATCAATCAATCTCTCCTTGCACAAACTGGCTCTACAGAGGCAAGATGTCCACCTCATCATCCTCCGATTCCTCACCCCTTTCACTGTGTACATCCCCCTCCTCACAGATTATTAATTCGTCCCCACTGGAATCCACCATCTCAGATCCCTGTGTACTTTCTGGAGGCAATTGCTGGTGAATGTCTCCACGGAGGAATTGATTATAATTAATTTTGATGATCATCATCTTCTCCACATTTTCTGGAAGTAACCTTGTACGCCGATTGCTGACAAGGTGAGCGGCCGCACTAAACACTCTTTCGGAGTACACACTGGAGGGAGGGCAACTTAGGTAGAATAAAGCCAGTTTGTGCAAGGGCCTCCAAATTGCCTCTTTTTCTCCACCATTCTTTCAAAGGTGACAGAATCATATGCAGTGACAGTAGACGACATGTCAGTAATCGTTGCCAGGTCCTTCAGTCTGGACCAGATGTCAGCACTCACTCCAGACTACCCTGCATCACCGCCAGCGGGTGGGCTCGGAATTCTTAGCCTTTTCCTCGCACCCCCAGTTGCGGGAGAATGTGAAGGAGGAGCTGTTGACGGGTCACGTTCCGCTTGACTTGACAATTTTCTCACCAGCAGGTCTTTGAACCTCTGCAGACTTGTGTCTGCCGGAAAGAGAGATACAATGTAGGTTTTAAATCTAGGATCGAGCACGGCGGCCAAAATGTAGTGCTCTGATTTCAACAGATTGAATCCTGGTTAAGCAAATTAAGGGCTCCATCCACAAGTCCCACATGCCTAGTTGAATCGCTCTGTTTTAGCTCCTCCTTCAATGTCTCCAGCTTCTTCTGCAAAAGCCTGATGAGGGGAATGACCTGAATCAGGCTGGCAGTGTCTGAACTGACTTCACGTGTGGAAAGTTCAAAGGGTTGCAGAACCTTGCACAACGTTGAAATCATTCTCCACTGCGCTTGAGTCAGGTGCATTCCCCCTCCTTTGCCTATATCGTGGGCAGATGTATAGGCTTGAATGGCCTTTTGCTGCTCCTCCATCCTCTGAAGCATATAGAGGGTTGAATTCCACCTCGTTACCACCTCTTGCTTCAGATGATGGCAGGGCAGGTTCAGGAATGTTTGGTGGTGCTCCAGTCTTCGGCATGCGGTGGCTGAAGGCAGAAAGTGGCCCGCAATTCTTCGGGCCACCGACAGCATCTCTTGCACGCCCCTGTCGTCTTTTAAATAATTCTGCACCACCAAGTTCAATGTATGTGCAAAACATGGGACGTGCTGGAATTTGCCCAGATGTAATGCACGCACAATATTGGTGGCGTTGTCCGATGTCACAAATCCCCAGGAGAGTTCAATTGGGGTAAGCCATTCTGCGATGATGTTCCTCAGTTTCCGTAAGAGGTTGTCAGCTGTGTGCCTCTTATGGAAAGCGGTGATACAAAGCGTAGCCTGCCTAGGAACGAGTTGGCAATTGCGAGATGCTGCTACTGGTGCCGCCGCTGCTGTTCTTGCTGCGGGAGGCAATACATCTACCCAGTGGGCTGTCACAGTCATATAGTCCTGAGTCTGCCCTGCTCCACTTAACCACAGACAAGTGGACATTGGGTACAACTGCATTTTTTAGGACACTGGTGACTCTTTTTCTGAGGTCTGTGTACATTTTCGGTATCGCCTGCCTAGAGAAATGGAACCTAGAGGGTATTTGGTACCGGGGACACAGTACCTCAATCAAGTCTCTAGTTGCCTCTAAATTAACGATGGATACCGGAACCACGTTTCTCACCACCCAGACCTGAGTTATCCGCTTTGCAGCAGGATGACTGCTGTGATATTTCATCTTCCTCGCAAAGGACTGTTGGACAGTCAATTGCTTACTGGAAGAAGTACAAGTGGTCTTCCGACTTCCCCTCTGGGATGACGATCGACGCCCAGCAGCAACAACAGCAGCGCCAGCAGCAGTAGGCGTTACACTCAAGAATGCATCGGAGGAATCCAAGGCAGGAGAGGACTCGTCAGACTTGCCAGTGACATGGCCTGCAGGACTATTGGCTCTCCTGTCTAAGGAGGAAATTGACACTGAGGGAGTTGGTGGTGTGGTTTGCAGGAGCTTGGTTACAAGAGGAAGGGATTTAGTGGTTAGTGGACTGCTTCCGCTGTCATCCAAAGTTTTTGAACTTGTCACTGACTTATGATGAATGCGCTGCAGGTGACGTATAAGGGAGGATGTTCCGAGGTGGTTAACGTCCTTATCCCTACTTATTACAGCTTGACAAAGGCAACACACGGCTTGACACCTGTTGTCCGCATTTGTGTACAGGATGCATACCTTCATGTCCCCATTTATCCACCTCATCAGGCGTAACTCAGATTTGCGGTACAGGACTGTCATTGCCAATTTCAGACGTTGCTGTTTGGTCTCTCCATGGCCCTGAGAATTTTCACCAAGGTAATGGTGGAAATGATGGTGCTCCTGTGCAAGCAAGGTGTCACAATTATCCCGTACTTGGGCGATCTCATAAAAGCGAGATCAAGAGAGCAGTTGCTGAACAGCGTATCACTTTCACTGAAAGTGTTACAGCAACACGGCTGGATTCTCAATATCCCGAAGTCGCAGTTGATTCCTACTACTCGTCTGTCTTTCTTGGGCATGATTCTGGACACAGACCAGAAGAGGGTTTATCTCCTGATAGAAAAGGCCCAGGAACTCATGACTCTTGTCAGGAACCTATTGAAACCAAAACAGGTGTCAGTGCATCACTGCACTCGAGTCCTGGGAAAGATGGTGGCATCATACGAGGCCATTCCATTCGGCAGGTTCCATGCGAGGACTTTCCAATGGGACCTACTGGACAAGTGGTCCGGGTCACATTTACAGATGCATTGGTTGATCACCCTGTCCCCCAGGGTCAGGGTATCACTCTTGTGGTGGCTGCAGAGTGCTCACCTTCTCGAGGGACGCAGATTCAGCATTCAGGGCTGGATCCTGGTGACCACAGACGCAAGCCTCCAAGGTTGGGGAGCAGTCACACAGGGAAGAAATTTCCAAGGTCTTTGGTCAAGTCAAGAGACTTGTCTTCACATCAACATCCTGGAACTAAGGGCCATATACAATGCCCTACGTCAAGCGGAGACCTTACTTTGCGACCAACCGGTTCTGATCCAGTCAGACAACGTCACCGCAGTGGCTCATGTAAACCGCCAAGGCGGCACAAGAAGCAGAGTGGCGATGGCACAAGCCACCAGAATTCTTCGCTGGGTGGAGAATCACGCAAGCGCACTGTCAGCAGTGTTCATTCCGGGAGTGGACAACTGGGAAGCAGACATCCTCAGCAGACACGACCTACATCCGGGAGAGTGGGGACTTCATCAGGAAGTCTTTGCACAGATTACAAGTCGGTGGGAACTGCCACAGATAGACATGATGCCGTCCCGGCTCAACAAAAAGCTACAGAGGTATTGCGCAAGGTCAAGAGACCCTCAGGCAGTAGCTGTAGACGCCCTAGTGACACCGTGGGTGTTCCGGTCGGTCTATGTATTTCCTCCTCTTCCTCTCATACCCAAGGTGTTGAGGATAATAAGACAAAGAGGAGTGAGAACAATCCTCATTGTTCCAGATTGGCCACGGAGGACCTGGTATCCGGATCTGCAGGAAATGCTCACAGAAGATCTGTGGCCTCTCCCTCTAAGACAGGACCTGTTGCATCAGGGGCCCTGTCTGTTCCAAGACTTACCGCGGCTGCGTTTGACGGCATGGCGGTTGAATGCCGGATCCTAGCATTCCGGTTGAGGTCATCCCTACGCTGATAAAGGCTAGGAAGGATGTAACGTTAAAACATTACACCGTATATGGCGAAATTATGTTTCTTGGTGTGAGGCCAGGAATGCTCCTACGGAAGAATTCCATCTGGGCCGTTTCCTTCACTTCCTACAAACTGGAGTGAATTTGGGCCTAAAATTAGGCTCTATTAAGGTCCAGATTTCGGCCTTATCCATTTTCTTTCAAAAAGAATTGGCTTCTCTTCCAGAAGTTCAGACTTTTGTAAAAGGAGTGCTGCATATTCAGCCTCCTTTTGTGCCTCCGGTGGCACCTTGGGACCTTAACGTGGTGTTAAGTTTTCTAAAATTACACTGGTTTGAACCACTTAAAACAGTGGAGTTAAAATATCTCACATGGAAGGTGGTCATGTTATTAGCCTTGGCTTCGGCTAGGCGAGTGTCGGAATTAGCGGCTTTGTCACATAAAAGCCCATATTTGGTATTCCATGTGGATAGAGCGGAATTGCAGACCCGTCCTCAATTCCTACCAAAAGTGGTCTCATCTTTTCATATGAACCAACCTATTGTGGTGCCTGTGGCTACGCGTGACTTGGAGGATTCCGAGTTACTTGATGTGGTTAGGGCTTTGAAAATTTACGTGGCCAGGACGGCTAGAGTCAGGAAAACTGAAGCGCTGTTTGTCCTGTATGCAACCAACAAGATTGGTGCCCCTGCTTCAAAGCAGGCTATTGCTCGCCGGATTTGTAACACGATTCAGCAAGCGCATTCTATGGCTGGATTGCAGTTACTGAAATCGGTCAAGGCCCATTCCACGAGGAAAGTGGGCTCTTCTTGGGCGGCTGCCCGAGGGGTCTCTGCACTACAGCTGTGTCAAGCTGCTACTTGGTCGGGTTCACACACCTTTGCAAAATACTATAAGTTTGATACCCTGGCTGAGGAGGAACTCATGTTTGCTCAATCGGTGCTGCAGAGTCATCCGCACTCTCCCGCCCGTTTTGGAGCATTGGTATAATCCCCATGGTCCTTACGGAGTCCCCAGCATCCTCTAGGACGTTAGAGAAAATAAGATTTTAAACCTACTGGTAAATCTTTTTCTCGTAGTCCGTAGAGGATGCTGGGAGCCTGTCCCAAGTGCGGACTACTTCTGCAATACTTGTATATAGTTATTGCTTCAATAAGGGTTATGTTATAGTTGCATCGGTCCTGCACTGATGCTATGTTGTTTTTTCATACTGATAACTGGGTAGTTTATCACAAGTTATACGGTGTGATTGGTGTGGCTGGTATGAATCTTGCCCTGGATTAACAAAATCCTTTCCTCATACTGTCCGTCTCCTCTGGGCACAGTTTCTCTAACTGTGGCATAGAGGGAGGAGCCAGTGCACACCCAGAACTAAAGTCTTTCTTAAAGTGCCCATGTCTCCTGTGGAGCCCGTCTATCCCCATGGTCCTTACGGAGTCCCCAGCATCCTCTACGGACTACGAGAAAAAGATTTACCGGTAGGTTTAAAATCTTATTTTCTACTTTATTCTTTTCTATCCTAGTTTATTACGACCAACTCTCATCCAAGGAGTTTGATATTCTACTACCTGCATGCAATTTAAATTGCTTAAATTGTTTATATGGTTGATTTGTCCTTCACAATCCATAATCTGCAACTTGGATGTACTTGTGTCATTGAAAATCTTATAATAAAAATGTATATACAGATACTCAACCTGTATATTGAAAAAAAAAAAAGTTATAAGACATATGCATTCAATATTTGAAGAAACAAAATAAAATAAAGCTATCTATTGGGTTTCACTAACAAGCACATTGGAAGACTTGACTACTGTTAAAAGACATGCATTACATGGTATAGAGCCACAAACCACAATGTAGTAAAATAAAAACAAACTTACATGTGTATCAAACCTATATGAGGCTTACATTGATAGTGCAAGATCAACACTCTATCAACTGTGCAAACTAAGAAACAATATATGTATGAAAGCGCTACACTGAATAGTGTGTGTCGGTTATCCAACCCTCCTGGTCTTTATAAATTAATTCCTCCCAAAGATGGACTGCTGCCCTCAAATAATTGGGGTGTTGAATCCCAATAATTTATAGCACAAGAAACAGAAAATTGTATTGAAAGCGCTGTCCAAATTTCAAGAGTATTTTATTAAAATTAATTTTTTAAAAACAAAAGTAAATACATCCACATTAAATATTAATCCAAAAGGTGACACCTTTTGGATTAATATTTAATGTGGATGTATTTACTTTTGTTTTTTAAAAATTAATTTTAATAAAATACTCTTGAAATTTGGACAGCGCTTTCAATACAATTTTCTGTAACTGTGCAAACTAGACTGCACATAAATGCCATAAAATGTATCTGAGATTTTAGTAAATAAGGCCCGTTGCTGTCCGGGTCACGCAGCCGTCACGGCCCGCCCCCATACGGTCCGGTCATGTCTGCGTTGTCCTGACTGTGCCCCCAAAATGGCGGCACAACGCCGCTGGCCCGACTCCTCCTGCCCAGTGACCGCCTCTGCCTGTCAATCAGGCAGAGGCGCTCACTGGGCAGAGATGCTGATCGCATCTCTGGCATGTGCCGGTGCACTGCGGCACCAGCACACACGCACTTCAGACCTGATCTCCTGTTGTGTGAATATGCACAGCAGGGATCAGGTCTGAATTAGGCCCTATATACAGCTGTCAGTAAGGCAGGGATGTGCTGCTGCCAGTGAGGCAGGGATGTGCTGCTGGTAGTGAAGCAGTGATGTGCTGCTGTCAGCGAAGCAGTGCTGTGCTGCTGTCAGCGAGACAGGGATGTGCTGCTGTCAGCGAGGCAGGGATGTGCTGCTGTCAGCGAAGCAGGGATGTGCTGCTGTCAGCGAGGCAGGGATGTGCTGCTGTCAGCGAGGCAGGGATGTGCTGCTGTCAGCGAGGCAGGGATGTGCTGCTATAAGTGAGGTAGGGATGTGCTGCTGTCATTGAAGCAGGAATGTGCTGCTGCAGTGAGGCAGAGATATGCAGCCCACTATCTCCCTATCACCCCTGCCTGAGTCACACACTTTCCCTGTCACCCCTGCCTCAGTTACCCACTATCTCCCAGTTACCGCTGCCTCAGTCAACCACTATATCTGCGATCCCTGCCTCAGTCACCCACTATACCAGTCACCCCTGCTTTAGTCACCCACTGTCACCCTATCACCCCTGCTTCAGTCACCCACTATCCCTGTCAACCCTGCCTCAGTCACCCACTATCTCCCAGTCACCCCTGCCTCAGTCAGCCACTATCCCTGTCACCCCTGCCTCAGTCTCTTACTGTCCCTGTCACCCCTGCCACAGTCATCCACTATCTCCCTATCACCCCTGCCTTAGTCATTTATTATACCTGTCACCCACTTTCTTCCCATACTTACCCAACCCCTTCCTATCACCCCTCCCTCAGTAACCCACTATCTCCCTGTCACCCACTATCTCCCAGTCACCCCGGCCTCAGTCACCCACTATCTCCCACTCATACATGCTTCAGTCACCCACTATCTCCCAGTCATCCCTGCCTCAGTCACCTACTGACACCAGTGCAGACATTTCTGCTGCGGCCTCTCCACTCTCCAGCGTGAACGTCCTGACGACTGAGGAAATCTGCTTCCTAGTTGAGGACTCCGGGAATGAACACTGCCGATATTGCTGTCAGATGACTTTCTAACCAACGGAGGATTTTTGATACTTCCAGCTTTGCCATGCAGTTTCGAGTGCCGCCTTGATGATTTGTGTACACTACCGTGGTGGCGTTGTCAGATTGTACTTGAACAGGCCTGTTCTGTACTAGAGGCAGGGCCAGTGTCAATTAATTGAACACTGCCTGCAATTCCAGAATGTATATCAGGAGGAGAGATTCCTCCCTGGTCCACCGACCCTGGAGAAAGTGTTGCTCCAACACCATGGCCCAGCCCAAAAGACTGGCATCCATTGTCAGGAGGACACAGTTGGAGATCCAGAAGGGATGGCCCCTGCTCAACTGTTGGTCCTGTAGCCACCAGCTCAGTGTCAGACGAACCTCCGGAGTCAAGGAGATCATTTGAGACATCATCCGATGAGGCAGGCCGTCCCACTTGGAGAGGATTAACCTCTGCAGAGGGCGGTAATGAAATTGAGCGTACTCTACCATATCGAAAGCCGACACCATGAGGTCTAGTACTTGCATCGCTGTGTGTATCAACACTCTTGGGCGAGAGAGGACGATACTGTCCTGAATTTTCAGGACTTTCTCTGGAGACAGAAACAATTGTTGGCTGTGTGTGTCCAGCAGTGCCCCTAGGTGCACAATGTTCCGAGCAGGGACCAGCGAGGACTTTTTTCAGTTGATGAGCCACCCGTGGACTTTTAGGAATTGGACCGCCAGTTCCAGATAACTGTGGAGAACCTCTTGGGAGTTCACCAGGATCTGCAAGTCGTCCAGATTTGGCAGGATCCTGATTCTCTGATGGTGAAGGGTCGTCATCACGGCCATGACCTTGGTGAATATCCGAGGTGCCGTGGCCAAACCAGAAGGCAGGACTTGAAATCCAAAAACAAACCAGGCACAACACTGCTTAGCTTCCATCATCAGATGAGATTGGACCAGTGGCGTAACTACTGCCCCCGCAGTCCTCGCGGTGGCTTGGGGGCGAGGGGCTGCGGGGGCGCCACTGATTTACAGCAGACTGACATGCGGATGAGCGTCCGCATGTCAGTCTGCAGTCTCCTTCCCTCCGCCGCTTTTTGGAGGGACACGGAGGGCACACAGCGCGCCTCCCTGTGTCTCTCCTGCTGCATCATCTCCGGCGGCCGCGGGTCTAATAGGGGGAAGTGCCGTCCGTGAGCTCTAATTGGCTCACGAACCGGCACTTCCCCCTATTAGACCCGCGGCCGCCGGAGATGATGCAGCAGGAGAGACACAGGAGAGACGAGCTGTGCCCTCCGTGTCCCTCCAAAAAGCGACGGCGGGGGGGGTAAATATCTGGCACTGGGGGCATATATGGCACGGGGGGGGGAGGGAGGAATATCTGGCACTGGGGCATTTCTGGCACTGGGGGGAATATCTGGCACTGGGGGCATATCTGGCACTGGGGGGGATTTCTGGCACTGGGGCATATATGGCACTGGGGGGGAATATCTGGCACTGGGGGCATATATGGCACTGGGGGGGGTATCTGGCACTGGGGGCATATATGGCACGGGGGGCATATATGGCACTGGGGGGAATATCTGGCACTGGGGGCATATATGGCACTGGGGGGGAATATCTGGCACTGGGGGCATATGTGTACCTGGCACATGGGGGGGACGACTATATTTGGCACTGGGGCATGTAAGTACCTGGCACCGTGGGGGAATATCTGGCACTGGGGACATATGTGGCACTGGGAGCACAGCCCTAGCAACAAGGACTACCTCCTAGCAACGAGCATGACACCCAGTGCATGAAACATCTGGCAACGAGCATGACACCCAGTGCATGAAACACCTGGCAACGAGCATGACACCCAGTGCATGAAACCCCTGGCAACGAGCATGACACCCTGAGCATGAAAACCCCTGGCACCGTGCATGGAACCAAGAGCATGAAACCCCTGGCAACGAGCATGACACCCAGTGCATGAAACCCCTGACAACGAGCAGGTAATTGAAAAGTAATTAGAAGCCTTACTGTAGGACTTAATGTGTAATGGGCATTACGGTGTGTGGCATAATGTATCACGGACATTGTGGTGTGTGTCATAATGTGTCGCAGGCATTACGGTGTATGGTATACTATATCGCGGGCATTGTGATATGTGGTATAATGTCTCAGGGTCATTGCAGTGTGTGGCATAATGTATCACGGACATTGCGGTGTGTGTCATAATGTGTCAGGCATTACGGTGTGTGGTATACTAAATCACAGGCATTGTGGTATGTGGTATAATGTCTCAGGGTCATTGCAGTGTGGCATAATACATAACGGGCATTGCGATGTGTGGCATAGGGTATAACGGGCAGGGCATTGCGGTATGTGTCACAGGCATTACGGTGTATGGTATACTATATCACGGGCATTGTGGTATAATGTCTCAAGGTCATTGCAGTGTGTGGCATAATGTGTCACAGGCATTGTATGTGCTATAATGTATCGGGCATTGCAGTGTGTGGCATAATGTATCACGGACATTGCGGTGTGTGTCATAATGTGTCACAGACATTGTATGTGCTATAATGTATCAGGGGCATTGCAGTGTGTAGCATAATGTATAACGGGCATTGCGATTCCTGTCATAATGTGTCACAGGCATTACGGTGTGTGGCATAATGTGTCACAGACATTACGGTGTGTGGCATAATGTGTCGGGGGCATTACAGTGTGTGCATATTGTGTCGTGCATTATTGTGTGCGGCATAATGTCTAAGGGCCATTGCAGTATGTGGCATAATGTATACTGGGCATTACTATAAGGAGGAAAAATGACAAATAATGTAAGGGGCATGAATCAGGATTATTTTTCTTTCCTGTGGTGGCCAACGTATGGGCGTGCAGGTTGCCAAACTGGGGTATAAGGTAGTCTTTTCCTGCAATGCCACGCCCCTTTATGCGAAACCACGCCCACTCCAACAAAACCACGCCCCTTTTTTGACGCGCCCCTTAGGCACGCGCATATTTATCCCTTTCTTGCTCCCAATTATGGAGCATGAAGGGGGGGGGGGCGCCGAAGAATTTTTTGGCTTGGGGGAGAAAAATTTCTAGTTACGCCACTGGATTGGACATATCCAGTGTGATGCTGGCTGTAGATGATTTTTGCTGTTTCTAACTTCTACATCAATGAATAAGTTTCAAAATAGAATGCATCAAGAGAACGGTGTTGGTAGTATAAAACTACCTACAGCACCTGGTATTCCCAGGTGGTCTCACATCCAAGAACAAACCAGGCCTAAGATCAGGTGATACTGGGCATATACAGTGTGGTGTGGCTGTAGATGAGCTTAGTGGTTTCTGTTAAAGTTCTTCTACTTCTAACTACTCGTACATAAATGAATAAGCGGACGATTTATTAAACCTGGTGAAATGATAATTTGCATGGTGATAAAGTACCAGCCAATCAGCTCCTAATTGCCATGTCACAGGCTGGGTTTGAAAAATGACAGTTAGGAGCTGACTGGCTGGTACTTTATCACCTTGCACTTTATCAGTTCACCAGGCTTAATAGATCTGCCCCAATGTTTCAAAATGGAATGCATCAAGAGAACGGTGTTGGTATTGTAAAAATACACACAGCTCCTGGTATTTCCTGGTGGTCTCCCATCCAAGTACTAAAACCAGGACCAACACTGCTCAGCTTCCATGATCAGGAGAGATTGGGCAAATCCAGTGTGCTGTGGCTGTAGATGAGCTCGTGGTTTCTGTTAGAGCTCTTCTACTTCTAACTTCTGGTACATAAAAGAATATGTGTAAAAATTAAATGTACAGTACCAAGAAAAGGGTGTTGGTAGTTTAAAAACACCTAAAGAATCTGATAATACATGGATGGGAGACTGCTTGGTAGTAACAAAGTCCAATACTGCTTTGCTTCAAAGATCAAATGAGATTGGGCATATCCAGTGTGGTGTGGCTTTAGATAAGCTTTGTGGTTTCTGTTAGAGCTCTTCTACTTCTAACTACTGGTACATTAATGAATATGTATAAGGTTGTAGTTTATCCAATATCCCTTTACTACCTTACCTCCCCCCCCCTCCCCTCCCCTCCCCCTCCCCTCCCCTCCCCTCCCCTCCCTCCTTATAGCTTCCTTTGTTCTCTCCTCCTCGTGTGTGCGTTATTTGTTTTCTCATACGTCCTAGAGGATGCTGGGATCACATTAAGAACCATGGGGTATAGACGGGATCCGCAGGAGACATGGGCACTTTAAGACTTTCAAAGGGTGTGAACTGTCTCCTCCCTCTATGCCCCTCCTCCAGACTCCAGTTTTAGAATTGTGCCCAGTGAGACTGGATGCACTACAGGGGAGCTCTACTGAGTTTCTCTGAAAAGACTTATGTTAGTTTTTCTTATTTTCAGGGAGGCTGCTGGCAACAGTCTCCCTGCTTCGTGGAACTTAGGGGAGAGAAGTATGACCAACTTCTAGTGAGTTCAATGGCTCTGCTTCTGGCTGACAGGACACCATTAGCTCCTGAGGGTGCTGATCGCTGGGTACGCCTAGATGCCCACTCCCGTAGCCTGCCATCACCCCCTTACAGAGCCAGAAGTCAGAAGACAGGCGAGTAGCAGAAGAACAGAAGACTTCTTCTCCAGTGACGGCATTCTGAGGTACCACGCAGCGAGCGGAATGCTGTGCGCCATGCTTCCACACAAACACAGGCACTGCAGGGTGCAGGGCATGTGGGTGGGGGGGGGGGGGCACCCTGGGCAGCATAAATTCCTCACAAAAGGCTGGAAAAAGTGGACATTAGTGCCTGGGCACTGTCCTTACCCCGCCAGCGTAATTAATTATTTGTTTCTGAGCGGGACAGAAGCGTGCCATTACAGCGGCGGGGCTTCTTCCTCACCTCACCAGCACATCTATAGAGCGTTACAAGTCTATCACTATAGAGTTTATTATTTCCCAGACTGTGTACTTTTGGCGCTGGGTTGTGAGCTGAAAAATCCTCTCTGTCCCTCTGACAGATTTACTGTAGGTCTATCCCCCATAAGCCGATGTGTCTGTGGGTACTTGGTACATGTGTGTCAACATGTCGGTGGCTGAATGTTTTTCCCAAGAGGAAACTATATTAGGAATGCAGACATATGATGGTGGCCCTGTTGGCACCACCAATAACTGACTGGGTGAAAGTTTCAATAATATCAGAGTGAGGTTGGATAAATCTGTGTCCCAGACACAGACGTAGAGAATAGATGTGATGTTCATGGCTATGCTTCTTTTCCCTCAGGCCCGCAAAAATGTTACTACACACTGATACTGACTCGGATACTGATTCCTATGTCGACCATAATATTTCCTGATTAGATCCAATATTGGCAAGGAGCATTCAGTACATGATTGTGGATATTAAGGACATATTAACATCACTGAGGACCCTGCTGTTCCTTACAAAGGGGTCTATATGTATGTATATATAGATATATAATGAAAGTTGATGTAACGTTCCTCCATCTCTGTTTGAGAAAGTCTGGGCCAGCTCGACAAGATGGTTTCAAATCCCCAAAAGGTTTCCGATTGTTTATTCATTTCCTGCTGCGGACAGAATAAAGTGGGAGTCACCCCCTGTTCTGCACGGGGCCCTGTCACAAATCCAGTGGATCATATGCAGGAAGCTACATTATTTCTAGTTAAGTAACCACGGGTACATTACTTAGACCTGCCATTACATGCGCATGGGTGAGTAGTAGTATTCAAGAATTGGTCGAATACCTTGTCTTCCGATATAGATATCTTGGAGAGATGGGATAATCCTTACGTTGGATCATATCAAGGACACTGCAGCATACTTACGACTGCAAGGGATATAGGACTCTTGAGTTCACGGGCCAATTTCATGGCAGTCTCGGATAGGAGGGCATTGTGGATTCACCAAGGGAATGCTGATGCTGACTCCAAGAAGAAAGGGAGTCTCTTCCCTATGAAGGTGAAGCCTTGTTTGGCAACGGCCTAGTTAATTTGATCTCGGCAGCTCCCGCAGGTAAGTCAACCTTCTTGCCCTATGTTCCCTCTCAACGGATGAAGACGCATCATTGTCTAACGCAGTCATTTTGTCGCAATAGATATGCAAGAAGTTAAGATTCCCCTTTCTTTGCAGGTAGAGGAAGGAGAAAAGGGAAGAGGTCTGTAGCCTCTTCAAGATCGCAGGAGCAGAGATCGTCCTCTGCTTCTGCCAAATCCACTGCATGACGCTGGGGCTCTCTTGCAGGAGCCCACACCAGTGGGGGCACGTCTAAAACACTTCAGTCAGTTCTGGATTAATTTGGACCTGGACTCGTGGGTTTTACAAATAGTGTCACAAGGGTACAAACTGGGGTTTCAAGACGTTCCCCCTCACCGATTGTTCAAATCGGCCTTAGTCAGCAGGGAGAAGGTTTTTATTCAAGCCTCTTCGTGCTCCCGAAGCCGGACGGCTCAGTCAGACCAATCTTAAATCTGAAATCCCTCAATATCTACCTAAAGAAATTCAATTTCAAGATGGAATCTCTCAGGGTAGGGATCTCCAGTCCGGAGGAAGGAGATTTCATGGTTTTGGTAGACATAAGGATGCCTAATTACATGTTCCCGTTTAGCCACTGCATCAAGCTACCTGAGGTTTGCAATTCAGGATTGTCATTACCAATTTCAGACGTTGCCGTTTGGTCTGTCCACGGCTCCGAGGATTTTCACCAGGGTGATGGTGGAAATGATGGTTCTCCTTTGCAAGCAAGGAGTCACAATTATGCCGTACTTGGATGATCTCCTGATAAAGGCGAGATCCAGGGACCAGTTGGTGCAAAACATCTACTCTCCCTGACAGTTCTTCAACAACATGGTTGGCTCCTAAACTTGCCAAAATCGCAGTTGGTCCCAATGACGCGGTTGTTGTTTCTGGGAGTCATACTGGACACAGAAGAGGCTTTCTTCCAGTGGAAAGGCTATGGAGTTCCAGAGTCTGGTCAAACAAATTCTGAAACCAGCAAGAGTGTTAATCCATCAATGCATTCTGTTGCTGGGGAAGATGGTTGCGGCCTACGAGGCCATTCAGTTTTGCAGGTTCCATGCCAGAGTGTTCCAGTGGGACCTGTTGGACAAGTGGTCCGGATCCCACCTACACATGCACCGAAGGATAATCCTGTCTTCCAAGACCAGAATCTTACTCCATTGGTGGCTGCACAGTTCTCACCTCCTAGAGGGGCGATGGTTCGGGATCCAGGACTGGATCCTAGGGACCATGGATGCAACCCTCCGAGGCTGGGGAGCAGTCACACAGGGGGAAAACATCCAAGGAAGATGGTCAAGTCAGGAAAGTTTTCTCCACATAAATGTTCTGGAGTTAAGGGCCATTTAATAACTGCAGACACAGTACGCACTGGGACGGGTGCCCAGCATCCTCTACGGACTAAGAGAAAAGGATTTACCGGTAGGTATTAAAATCCTATTTTCTCTAACGTCCTAGAGGATGCTGGGGACTCCGTAAGGACCATGGGGATAGATAGGCTCCGCAGGAGACATGGGTACTTTAAGAAAGACTTTAGTTCTGGGTGTGCACTGGCTCCTCCCTCTATGCCCCTCCTCCAGACCTCAGTTTGATACTGTGCCCAGTGGAGACTGGGTGCTTTTCAGGAGCTCTCCTGAGCTTTCTGACAGAAAGTATTTTGTTAGGTTTTTAATTTTCAGGGAGCACTGCTGGCAACAGACTCCCTCATCGAGGGACTGAGGGGAGAGAAGCAGCCCTACTCTCTGAGTTGCAAGGTCCTGCTTCTTAGGCTACTGGACACCATTAGCTCCAGAGGGATTGGTACGCAGGATCTCACCCTCGCCGTCCGTCCCAGAGCCGCGCCTCCGTCCCCCTTGCAGAGCCGGAAGATAGAAGCCGGGTGAGTATGAGAAGAAAAGAAGACTTCAGAGGCGGCAGAAGACTTCATGATCTTCACTGAAGTAACGCACAGCACTGCAGCTGTGCGCCATTGCTCCCATACACCTCACACACTCCGGTCACTGTAAGGGTGCAGGGCGCAGGGGGGGGGGGGGGCTCCCTGGGCAGCAATATAAACCTCTTTTTGGCAAAAATATAACACATATACAGCGGGGCACTGTATATATGTATGAGCCCCCGCCAATTTTACAGTTTAAGCGGGACAGAAGCCTGCCGCCGAGGGTGCGGGGCTTCTCCCTCAGCACTCACCAGCGCCATTTTTTCTTCACAGCACCGCTGAGAGGAAGCTCCCCGGACTCTCCCCTGCTTATACCACGGTAGACAAGAGAGTTGAAAAGAGGGGGGGGGCACATAATTTGGCGCAAATTACAAACAGCAGTACTACTGGGCAAACATTAAGTTACTGTGTATTCCTGGGTTATATAGCGCTGGGGTGTGTGCTGGCATACTCTCTCTCTGTCTCTCCAAAGGGCCTTGTGGGGAAACTGTCTTCAGAAAAAGCATTCCCTGTGTGTGTGGTGTGTCGGTACACGTGTGTCGACATGTCTGAGGAAGAAGGCTATATTAGAGAGGAGCAGGAGCAAATGAATGTGGTGTCTCCGCCGACAGCTGATTGGATGGATATGTGGAATGTTTTAAATGCTAGTGTAAACTCATTGCACAAAAGATTAGACAAGGCTGAAGCTTTGGGACAGTCAGGGTCTCAACCCATGCCTGATCCTATGTTGCAGGGACTGTCAGGGTCTCATAAGCGCCCACTATCCCAGATTGTTGACACAGATACAGACACGGATTCTGACTCCAGTGTCGATTACGATGATGCAAAGTTACAGCCAAAATTGGCAAAATCCATTCGATATATGATTATGGCAATAAAAGATGTTTTTGCACATCAGAGAGGAACCCCCTGTCCCTGAAAAGAGGGTACATATGTACAAGGTGAAAAAGCCTGAGGTAACCTTTGAGGGGGTCACACGAGCTGAACGAGTTATGTGAAAAAGCTTGGGAATCTCCAGATAAAAGACTGCAGATTTCCAAAAGGATTCTTATGGCGTATCCTTTCCCATCAATGGATAGGTTACGATGGGAATCCTCCCCTAGGGTGGACAAAGCATTAACACGCTTATCTAAGAAGGTAGCCCTCCCGTCCCAGTATACGGCTACCCTCAAAGAGTCTGCTGACCGCAAACAGGAGATTACCCTGAAGTCCATTTATACACATTCAGGTACCTTACTCAGACCGGCAATTGCGTCGGCCTGGGTGTGTAGTGCTGTAGCGGCATGGACGGATACCTTATCTGAGGGGATGGATACCCTAGATAAGGATACTATTTTATTGACCCTGGGGCATATAAGAGATGCTGTCCTATATATGTGTGTATGCAAACTACAGGTGGTGCTGCAGGGCTCACACCCTTTTACTTGTCTTGTAGAGCAACTCTGGAGCTGTTTCTGGGTCCAGCTGCTGCAAGAAATCAGCTTGAATGCTTCAGGGGCTGGGGCATGGCCAACATGAGCCCACACTGATGGGGGGTGGGGGTGTATAAAGCGATTTAGGGGTCATCCAAGCGCAACCCCACAAAGGCCGCCATGCCCTGCGTGACCCTTTTCTCTTTTCATATGCAGACGAGGGTTGCAGCGAACTATGCCCACTGCTTGGATGACATTACTATATGCAAATCCATCTGCTGCAGGCCTTCCCCCAGGAATGCTTGCAGTAGTTGTTGCATTTGGTTTGTTGTTTGGGGGTGCTTCAGTATTAGGCAGCCTTCTGCCCTCCCACATTCGTCTGAAAATGTGTTCTCCCTGCAGTTGTTGTTCCCAGATGAGAGTTCCCTTGTGCTTCCTCAGTTGAATCTCCTTAACTTGACAGGGGTGTGCCCGAGCAGCCGCCCTCCACAGCCCTATCCCAACACATACTTATCTTGCATATGAGATCTCTTGATCATGAAGATAGTTCTCACAGGGTGAGGTTCATCCATTACATTTTAAAGTAGGAAGGTACAAATTACATATTCAAATTACATATATGTGCTGGATTCAAATGTTTTCCCCCTTTCCTTTCTCAATTGTGCCCATCAGCAGCTATTCTAATGTTGCTGCCAATGGGTGTGACGCATTCATTTCTTCTGTGGGGTACACTGGACTCCACAAGGATTCACATTGTATATGTACACCAGAGTAGGATCTTGATCTGAGGCACCAACAGGCTCAAAGCTTTTGACTGTTCCCAAGATGCTCAGCGCCCCCTGCTCTATAACCTCGCTTCCATGAACAGGGAGCTCAGTTTGTAGTTGGTGCCTTCAGTAGCAGGCCACTTAACAGGGGGCTGCCTCAGGCAGCCTATTCTTAGCTATTAATTTTGGCAAGAAAAGAAGAACTTTTTTTATAAGAATCTACAAGGGCTGCAGCAGGCTAGGTCTAATAGACCTCTTTACTGCAGCTCCATCACTCCCAGTGGCGCAGTATACTCCCGTGCCCCGGTTGCTGGGTCACTGCAGCGGAGGCTCCGGTTTCTTCCTAAGGTCAGTCACACACACACCGCCCTCCGGGATCACGAGGCCGCTGATGGGGGCGGGCCGTGTGCGCACTGGCGTGGACACTGATTACTGGGCAGCCGCTCCACTAGCCACCAGGGACAGTTAAGGAGCACAGCTCTGGGGTTTTTTCTCCTATATTAACCCCATTTTGTACTACCCGCAGTGCATTGTGATAGGTAATGGGGCCTGATTCAGGTTGGATCGCAATCCAACTGCAAAAACTGCTAAGAGCATACGCATCCGCCTGCATTTTCTGCGGCACCCCGCAGATAATGCGATCACCTCTGCCTGTGAATCGGTGAAGGGGGGGGGGGAGGGGGGTCAACAACACTCCATTTCCAAGTCGGAGATGGAGCAGTGTGGGGGCACGGTTTCAAAATGGGGTCGGCAACGGAGAAACAGGAGGCGTGGTCAGAGCAGCTGCATGACATCACATGGGCCGGACTCTGCCAGTGGAGCCCCAGCGTCATGAGGTAGATTTTGTAGAGGCCGGGGAGGACTTCTGTTCCTGGGAACTAGCTGTGTTGTGCAGCTTTATTCCTCTGCCCCTACCTCTGGCAAGAAAGGACGCACCTTGCACTTTCTTGTTTCTTTGTGACCGAAAGGACTGCATTTGATAATGCGGAGCTTTCTTATGCTGTGAGGGAACATAAGGTAAAAAATTTGATTTTCCAACTGTAGCTGTGCGTGTTAATGCTTTGTCCATCCTACGGGAGGATTTCCATCGTAACCTATCCGTTGATGGAAAAGGATACGCCATAAGAATCCTTTTGGAAATCTGCAGTCTTTTATCTGGAGATTCCCAAGCTTTTTCACATAACTCGTTCAGCTCGTGTGACCCCCTCAAAGGTTACCTCAGGCTTCTTTCCCTTGTACATATGTACCCTCTTGTCAGGGACAGGGGGTTCCTCTGTGATGTGCAAAACATCTTTTATTGCCATAATCATATATCGAATGGATTTTGCCAATTTTGGCTGTAACTTTGCATCATCGTAATCGACACTGGAGTCAGAATCCGTGTCGGTATCTGTGTCAACAATCTGGGATAGTGGGCGCTTATGAGACCCTGACAGTCCCTGCAACATAGGATCAGGCATGGGTTGAGTCCCTGACTGTCCCAAAGCTTCAGCCTTGTCTAATCTTTTGTACAATGAGTTTACACTAGCATTTAAAACATTCCACATATCCATCCAATCAGGTGTCAGCGGAGACACCACATTCATTTGCTCCCGCTCCTCTCTAATATAGCCTTCTTCCTCAGACATGTCGACACACGTGTACCGACACACCACACACACAGGGAATACTTTTTCTGAAGACAGTTTCCCCACAAGGCCCTTTGGAGAGACAGAGAGAGAGTATGCCAGCACACTCACCAGCGCTATATAACCCAGGAATAACACAGTAACTTAATGTTTGTCCAGTAGCGCTGCTGTATGTAATTTGCGCCGAATTATGTGCCCCCCCTCTCTTTTCAACCCTCTTCTCTACCATGGTATAAGCAGGGGAGAGTCCGGGGAGCTTCCTCTCAGCGGTGCTGTGGAGAAAAAATGGCGCTGGTGAGTGCTGAGGGAGAAGCCCCGCCCCCTCGGCGGCGGGCTTCTGTCCCGCTTAAACTGTAAAATTGGTGGGGGCTCATACATATATACAGTGCCCAGCTGTATATATGTTATATTTTTGCCAAAAAGAGGTTTATATTGCTGCCCAGGGTGCCCCCCCCTGCGCCCTGCACCCTTACAGTGACCGGAGTATGTGAGGTGTATGGGAGCAATGGCGCACAGCTGCAGTGCTGTGCGCTACCTCAGTGAAGATCATGAACTCTGTGGAGCCCGTCTATCCCCATGGTCCTTACGGAGTCCCCAGCATCCTCTAGGACGTTAGATAAACTAGGATTTTAATACCTACCGGTAAATCCTTTTCTCTTAGTCTGTTGAGGATGCTGGGCACCCGTCCCAGTGTGTACTGTGTCTGCAGTTATTAAATGGCCCTTAACTCCAGAACATTTATGTGGAGACAACTTTCCTGACTTGACCATCTTCCTTGGACGTTTTCCCCCTGTGTGACTGCTCCCCAGCCTCGGAGGGTTGCATCTGTGGTCCCTAGTATCCAGTCCTGGATCCCGAACCATCGCCCCTCTAGGAGGTGAGAACTGTGCAGCCACCAATGGAGTGAGATTCTGGTCTTGGAAGACAGGATTATCCTCCGGTGCATGTGTAGGTGGGATCCGGACCAATTGTCCAACAGGTCCCACTGGAACACTCTGGCATGGAACCTGCCAAACTGAATGGCCTCGTAGGCCACAACCATCTTCCCCAGCAACTGAATGCATTGATGGATTAACACTCTTGCTGGTTTCAGAATTTGTTTGACCAGACTCTGGATCTCCATAGCCTTTCCACTGGAAGAAAACCTCTTCTGTGTCCAGTATGTGTTATGATTCCAGCACTCTGGTCAGAGAAGATCTTATGGCAAGGACCGGAGCACTGGAACGGAATGCTGGGGAAGGGAGCAGGACAGGAAAATAGCCCCTGGCGCCCTAACTCTGTTGTCTCACCCGTGTTGTCAGAAATCCCCTGCGAGACTATGGTTTCTTGAGCCCTTGGCAGCCGCGTTTGAAGGGCGGATTATGTCTGCCCAACTTCGATGCCCCCCGGTCTTAATGAGAGACAAAGGGAAACCCGAGACAGGGTGATAACAAGAGGCCCTCTAACTAAACAACCAGGCCAGGGGCTAAGCAAACTCAAAACTATAATATGTGCGGAGAAACCGCCAGGAAAAAGGACAACCAAAATATCCACTTGTCCAATTCTCCTACCCGGCACCGCCGAGTACCAGAGAGGACTTGTGGAAGCGGAACCCTCCGCAAATGCTCCAAACACAAAATATAAAAGGTAAAGCGGCTGAGCCGCAACACACGGCAGAGCCGCAACTCACGAACACCACTGGATATAAAACGGTGATCAGTCAGGACTCCAGGGAACCAAACGACCTCTTGGGATGAGATGACAACTCCCGAATACCGGACTTCTGCGGACTGGAATGACCGGATACAGCAGGACTGGAAACAGACTCTCAGCAAACAAAGGCAGCATGCAGGAAGCTATTACCGGCATCTGTGAGAAGCCCTGGGAGTGTATTTAACAAGGAGTCCTCCAATCAGCTGCTAATGGCTGATTAGAATAAATGCCGTGCAGCTGCCTTGCTGCACGGCCAGAGAGCAGGTGAATATCTTAATTCCCTAAAGCCTAGCAACGGGGAACGCGGTCCGCCAGTGGCGTCCCCGTTGCTAGGGTCCGTGCGGCTCAGCGCGCCCGGCGTCTAGCGTTGCTAGGGAGCCGGCGGCTGTACGTGCACGGCATCTCTAGTTGCTAGGCGCCGGGCCGCGCAGACCATCAAGCGGACCCCGGCGCCTAACAGTACCCCCCCTTGAGGAGGGGTCAAGGAACCCCTAAAGCCAGGTTTCTGAGGAAATTCCCGAAAAAATGCCCTCTTGAGCCTCGGGGCATGAAGATCCTTATCCAGGACCCAAGACCTTTCCTCCGGACCATAGCCTTTCCAGTGAACCAGAAAATACAGCCGATCCCGGGACAATTTGGAATCGAGAACCTTCTCTACCAAGAACTCCTGTTGTCCCTGTACATCCACTGGAGATCTACCCTGAGAGATCTTCCGAGGAAATCTACTGGAAGAAACGTATTGTTTCAACAGGGAACAATGAAACGTATTTCCAATCCTGAGAGATCTTGGTAAACGTAACCGAAAGGCAACTGGGATGACTCTTTTAATAATAAGAAATGGCCCAATAAATTTGGGTCCCAGTCTAGCTGAGGATTGTCGAAGCCTGATGTTGCGAGTCGACAACCACACCCTATCTCCCACCTTAAAAGTGCAAGGACGTCGGAGCCTGTCAGAAAATTTCTTCTCTCGAAAGGCCGCTTTTCTGAGAGCAAGGTGCACCTTTTTCCAAATGGCTCTGAGATGGGAGGTTAAGGTAAGCGAGGAGACTGAGGAATGATGAAAAAAAGAATTAGCTCTGGGGTGAAAACCAAAAACTGAAAAGAATGGAGACTCTTTAGTGGAGGAATGACAAGAATTATTGTAAGCAAATTCAGCCAACGGAAGAAACTCGGACCAATCATTCTGGAGTTTGGCTGAATACAAGCGCAAATATTGTTTCAATGATTGGTTAACTCGTTCGGTTTGCCCGTTGGATTGTGGGTGGTAACCGGATGTTAACGACAATTTCATCTTCAATGAGGCACAAAAACATTTCCAGAATTGTGCGATGAATTGTGGACCCCGATCAGAAACAATATCAGTAGGCAACCCATGAAGCCTGAATACATGGCGGAGAAACAAAACTGCCAACCCTTGGGCAAAAGGCAATCGGGGAAGAGCAATAAAATGAGCCATTTTACTAAAACGGTCCACTACCACCCATATGACTCGGAATCCGGCTGAAAGGGGAAGGTCAACCACAAAATCAATGGAAATATGAGACCACGGCCTGAGAGGAACATTTAAGGGCATAAGTTGCCCGATGGGCAAGGAACGGGGAACCTTATGCTGTGCACAAACCTGACATGAATAAACAAATTCCTTGACGTCTTTAGAAAGACCAGGCCACCATACTGAGCGAGAGACTAACTCCAATGTCTTAGAGACTCCTGGATGCCCTGAAACTTTGTTATCATGGAATTCCGTTAAAACAGTAACTCTCAAAAACTCAGGGACGTAAAGACGACCAGCAGGAGTAATTCTAGGAGCTTGGTGTTGAAGCTGTTTTAACTGGGTAAATAAATCTTGTGTGAGGCCCGCCCAGATGACCGAAGATGGAAGTATGGGGGTAACAGGATTGTTATTGTGAACCGGAAGAAAGCTATGTGACAGGGCATCAGCCTTAGTATTCTTGGAACCAGGCCTGAAAGTGATTATAAATTTGAAACGCGTAAAAAATAATGCCCAACGTGCCTGCCGGGCATTAAGCCGCTTAGCCGATTCAATGTATTGCAGGTTCTTATGGTCAGTCAATACCGAAATAGTATGTTTTGCTCCCTCCAGCCAATGCCTCCACTCCTCGAAAGCCCATTTTACCGCCAGTAACTCCCGATTACCAACGTCATAGTTGGATTCAGCGGAGGAGAATTTCCTGGACATAAAGGCACAAGGATGTAACTCCAGAGACTCCGGATCCTTTTGAGAAAGGATAGCCCCCACTCCAACCTCCGAGGCATCAACCTCCACCACAAAGGGCAATTCCGGATTAGAATGTCTGAGGACTGGAGCCGAGACAAAGGCTTGTTTCAAGGCCCGGAAGGACAACTCAGCTTCACGCGACCAGTTGGTAGGATCCGCTCCTTTCTTTGTCAGAGCTACAATGGGAGCAACCAGGTCAGAAAAAGAATGAATGAACCTCCTATAATAATTTGCAAACCCTAAAAAACGCTTAATTGCTTTTAAATTGGTGGGTTGCACCCAACTAAGGATGGCCTGGAGTTTCTTTGGTTCCATGGAAAATCCCTGAGGGGAAATTATGTACCCTAAAAAAGATACTTCCGTGACATGAAACTCACACTTCTCCAGCTTGGCATATAAATGATTCTCACATAACTTTTGAAGAACCAGACGCACCTGGGTAACATGTTGTTCCATTGATTTAGAAAAAATCAGGATGTCGTCTAAGTAAACGACCACGAATTTCCCTAGGAAGTCACGGAGCACATCGTTAATGAGGTCTTGAAAAACTGCCGGAGCATTGGACAGGCCGAACGGCATCACCAGGTATTCGTAGTGACCCGACTGAGTACTGAAGGCCGTTTTCCACTCATCTCCAGATTTAATTCGGATGAGGTTGTACGCTCCTCTAAGGTCAATTTTAGATAAAAATCACAGCAGAACGTAACTGATCAAAGAGTACAGAAATCAACGGCAAAGGATAGGTGTTTTTAACTGAGATCTTATTCAGGGCTCTAAAATCAATGCAAGGTCTAAGCGAGCCATCCTTTTTCTCCACAAAGAAGAAGCCTGCACTTAAAGGAGATTTTGATGGTCTAATAAATCCTTTCTCAAGGCTCTCCTTTACATAATCATTCAAAGCCGCAGTTTCTGGCCCGAATAATGCATATAATCTTCCCTTTGGCAATGCGGCACCAGGAATTAACTCAATAGCACAATCATAAGGCCGATGGGGAGGCAGAATGTCTGCATTGCCTTTGGAGAAAACATCAGCAAACTCCTGGTATTCCACCGGAATGAGTTCTGGAATGATAGCTGCTACTCTGACTGGAAACGTGATACATTCCTTATCACAAAAAGTACCCCAATGTGAAATCTCCCCCGACCGCCAATCAATGGTGGGATTATGAAAGGCCAGCCAAGGGTGACCCAGAACAACTGGAACTGCTGGGCAATGTGTAAGAAAGAACTCGATTTTCTCGGAATGTAGAGCTCCTACTGTAAGTAGTACAGGGGGTGTACGGAGAGAAATAATCCCATTAGACAGCGGACTCCCATCTAAGCCATGCATGGTGACACACCTACCCAAAGGTAACTGAGGAATGCCTAAGGCCTTAGCCCAAGTTAAATCCATAAAGTTTCCTGCAGCTCCACTGTCAACAAAAGCCGACACCGAAGAACTGAGGCTGCCAAAGGAAACTTTAACTGGGACTAAAAGGGAGTTATTCGAGGAGATAAGCTGCAGACCTAGGTGAACCCCCTCACAATTCACCTGGTCAAAGCGTTTCCCGACTTGTTCGGACAATTACGAGCAAAATGTCCCTTACCCCCACAGTACAGACAAAGACCAGAATTTTGCCTTCTGGCTCTTTCTTCATTAGACAGCCGGGAGAGACCCATCTGCATGGTCTCCTCTACGTCTTCAGGAATGGAATATACACACGGACTTGACCTTACAGGTGCTCCTTTTTCAGCCCTCCGCTCTCTAAGACGACGATCAATCTTAATAGAAAGCGCCATGAGTTTATCGAGAGTCTCAGGAGCGGGGTACTGAAGGAGACTGTCTTTTATAGACTCTGATAAGCCGAGGCGAAACTGACTGCGCAGGGCTGGGTCATTCCAGCCACAGTCGTTCGACCAACGGCGAAACTCCGTACAATAAACCTCTGCAGGATTTCTACCCTGTCTGAGAGCGCGCAACTGACTTTCAGCGGACGCCTCTCTATCAGGGTCATCATACAAGAGCCCTAAAGACTCAAAAAAAGCGTCAACTGACAACAATGCCGGATCCTCTGCTCTTAAACCAAACGCCCAGGTCTGAGGATCCCCCTGGAGCAAAGAAATAATAAACCCGACCCGCTGAGATTCAGTACCCGAGGAAGTCGGTCTTAAACAAAAATAAAGTTTACAGGATTCTTTAAAATTAAAAAACTCTTTTCTATCACCAGAAAAACGGTCAGGCAAATGCATCTTTGGTTCAGGGACTACCCTTGGGGAAGCCCGCAAAAGATCTTCCTGCGACTTCACCCGAAGAGAAAGATCCTGAACCATCTGAGTAAGTTCTTGAATCTGGCTGACTAAGAGCTGACCAGGATTTGGCCCTAAACCTGTTGGATTCATGAGGCCGATAAACTCTCACAAAACTGAATGAGAAAAAATTAAACCCCGTTTAATTTTAAGTTTTGGTATGGCCGGTAATAATGTTATGATTCCAGCACTCTGGTCAGAGAAGATCTTATGGCAAGGACTGGAGCACTGGAACGGAATGCTGGGGAAGGGAGCAGGACAGGAAAATAGCCCCTGGCGCCCTAACTCTGTTGTCTCACCCGTGTTGTCAGAAATCCCCTGCGAGACTATGGTTTCTTGAGCCCTTGGCAGCCGCGTTTGAAGGGCGGATTATGTCTGCCCAACTTCGATGCCCCCCGGTCTTAATGAGAGACAAAGGGAATCCTGAGACAGGGTGATAACAAGAGGCCCTCTAACTAAACAACCAGGCCAGGGGCTAAGCAAACTCAAAACTATAATATGTGCAGAGAAACCGCCAGGAAAAAGGACAACCAAAATATCCACTTGTCCAATTCTCCTACCCGGCACCGCCAAGTACCAGAGAGGACTTGTGGAAGCGGAACCCTCCGCAAATGCTCCAAACACAAAATATAAAAGGTAAAGCGGCTGAGCCGCAACACACGGCAGAGCCGCAACTCACGAACACCACTGGATATAAAACGGTGATCAGTCAGGACTCCAGGGAACCAAACGACCTCTTGGGATGAGATGACAACTCCCGAATACCGGACTTCTGCGGACTGGAATGACCGGATACAGCAGGACTGGAAACAGACTCTCAGCAAACAAAGGCAGCATGCAGGAAGCTATTACCGGCGTCTGTGAGAAGCCCTGGGAGTGTATTTAACAAGGAGTCCTCCAATCAGCTGCTAAAGGCTGATTAGAATAAATGCCGTGCAGCTGCCTTGCTGCACGGCCAGAGAGCAGGTGAATATCTTAATTTCCTAAAGCCTAGCAACGGGGAACGCGGTCCGCCAGTGGCGTCCCCGTTGCTAGGGTCCGTGCGGCTCAGCGCGCCCGGCGTCTAGCGTTGCTAGGGAGCCGGCAGGTGTACGTGCACGGCGTCTCTAGTTGCTAGGCGCCGGGCCGCGCAGACCATCAAGCGGACCCCGGCGCCTAACAGTATGACTCCCAAAAACAACAACCGCGTCATTGGGACCAACTGCGATTTTGGCAAGTTTAGGAGCCAACCATGTTGTTGAAGAACTGTCAGGGAGAGTGCAATGTTTTGCACCAACTGGTCCCTGGATCTCGCCTTTATCAGGAGATCATCCAAGTACGGGATAATTGTGACTCCTTGCTTGCGAAGGAGAACCATAATTTCCGCCATCACCCTGGTGAAAATCCTCGGAGCCGTAGACAGACCAAACGGCAATGTCTGAAATTGGTAATGACAATCCTGAATTGCAAACCTTAGGTAGCTTGAGGCAGTGGCTAAATGGGAACATGTAAGTAGGCATCCTTTATGTCTACCAAAACCATGAAATCTCCGTCCTCTGGACTGGAGATCACTGCCCTGAGAAATTCCATCTTGAAATTGAATTTCTTTAGGAAGAAATTGAGGGATTTCAGATTTAAGATTGGTCTGACTGAGCCGTCCGGCTTCGGGACCACGAAGAGGTTTGAATAAAAACCTTCTCCCTGCTGACTAAGGCCAATTTGAACAATCGGTGAGGGGGAACGTCTTGAAACCCCAGTTTGTACCCTTGGGACACTATTTGTAAAACCCACGAGTCCAGGTCCGAATGAATCCAGAACTGACTGAAGAGTTTTAGACGTGCCCCCACTGGTGTGGGCTCCTGCAAGAAAGCCCCAGTGTCATGCAGTGGATTTGGCAGAAGCAGAGGACAATCTCTGGTCCTGCGATCTTGAAGAGGCTACAGACCTCTTCCTTTTCCTTACTCTACCTGCAAAGAAAGGGGAATCTAAACTTCTTGCATATCTATTGGGCCAAAATGACTGCGGTAGATAATGATGCGTCTTCATCCGTTGACAGGGAACATAGGGCAAGAAGGTTGACTTACCATTGAAATGAGGATGCATCTTGCTGCCTTTCCAATGAAGCAAGTTTAATTTAGTAATAGGTGAAAAACCATCCTTACAAAGGTGTTAATCAGAGACTTGGCTTTGTGGACACTTTTCAGAGAACAAATTTGTTAGCATAAAAATAAAGCCAGAAAATGAAGAGCTGTTTAATCACTCAATTGGATTTTTCTGCCAGCATATTTTTTTTCTCTGCAACCCACTGCTAAATTGTGCTTCCTAGCTGTTTTTATAAAATCACTGAATCAAATCTAACTCTGATTACATCAGAGAAGGCCAGGTACCCTACACCATAACAGGGGGTTTGAAATTTTGACTTGTCTACTTAAAGATCACCAAAATCTGATAACAAGGTCAATTAGGTCCCTGGGTGGGATTGAACCACCAACCTTATGGTTAATAGCCATACATACTAACTGATTGCGCCACAGAGACACTTTGCAAAAGTCCATACTGACAAAGGCTAATAAGCATTCATCTAAAACGTTTCCTAGAAAAACTTTAAAAAGTCAATAATCTGGAGAGTTTTTGTAAGATGTTTCTTCCATCAACCAACGAAGAAACACATTGGTACTTTCCCATGATGAGTGAGTGCTTCAGGATCTCTTGCACTTACATGTGCAGCAGAGTACTGCAATGGAAGCATGCTGGGCCCATAACCCAGAGGTAGGCAGATTGAAACTATCCTCTGCTATATGCATTTTTTTTTGTTAATTAAAGTAATCCAAAACTGGGATTGATATTTTGTCTCTTTTATTTTTACTTAAAGTACAATAACTTTTACCATTTTAATTTGTTTTAATAGTATATTGACAGTATTGTTTTCTTTCAAAAATCCACTTCATTTTCTTTACCCTATTATTAAAATGGTAATTGACAAAAACAAACTACATTGTCACCAGAAGAGCAATACAAAATGTACAAGTGATATATTAAAATCATCTTTCCAGCTTGAATTTCAATGATGCATTGGGTCAACAATTTTGTGAGAAACATCTTCACCCTTAAATAAAGATTTTCTTAATTCCTTACCTGTGTGCTAATTAGATATCACCTTGTTTTCACATTAAACAGACTTCCACATGAGAAAGCAGCAAGGATGCAGTGGCGTTAATGTTTCCTGGTGTCAACCTGTATTATTTCAGTAGACATTGAAATGAGGATACATCTTGCTGCCTTTCCAATGAAGCAAGTTTAATTTAGTAATAGGTGAAAAACCATCCCTACAAAGGTGTTAATCAGAGACTTGGCTTTGTGGACACTTTTCAGAGAACAAATTTGTTAGCATAAAAATAAAGCCAGAAAATGAAGAGCTGTTTAATCACGCAATTTGATTTTTTTGCCAGCATATTTCTTTTTCTCTGCAACCCACTGCTAAATTGTGCTTCCTAGATGTTTTTATAAAATCACTGAATCAAATCTAACTCTGATTACATCAGAGAAGGCCAGGTACCCTACACCATAACAGGGGGTATGAAATTTGACTTGTCTACTTAAAGATCACCAAAATCTGATAACAAGGTCAATTACGTCCCTGGGTGGGATTGAACCACCAACCTTTTGGTTAATAGCCGTACACACTAACTGATTGCGCCACAGAGACACTTTTCAAAACAACATACTGACAAATGCTAATAAGCATTCATCTAAAACGTTTCCTAGAAAAACTTAAAAAAGTCAATAATCTGGAGAGTTTTTGTAAGATGTTTCTTCTATCAACCAACGAAGAAACACATTGGTACTTTCCCATGATGAGTGAGTGCTTCAGGATCTCTTGCACTTACATGTGCAGCAGAGTACAGCAATGGAAGCATGCTGGGCCCATAACCCAGAGGTAGGCAGATTGAAACTATCCTCTGCTATATGCATTTTTTTTTGTTAATTAAAGTAATCCAAAACTGGGATTGATATTTTGGCTCTTTTATTTTTACTTAAAGTACAATAACTTTTACCATTTTAATTTGTTTTAATAGTATATTGACAGTATTGTTTTCTTTCAAAAATCCACTTCATTTTCTTTACCCTATTATTAAAATGGTAATTGACAAAAACAAACTACATTGTCACCAGAAGAGCAATACAAAATGTACAAGTGATATATTAAAATCATCTTTCCAGCTTGAATTTCAATGATGCATTGGGTCAACAATTTTGTGAGAAACATCTTCACCCTTAAATAAAGATTTTCTTAATTCCTTACCTGTGTGCTAATTAGATATCACCTTGTTTTCACATTAAACAGACTTCCACATGAGAAAGCAGCAAGGATGCAGTGGCGTTAATGTTTCCTGGTGTCAACCTGTATTATTTCAGTAGACATTGAAATGAGGATGCATCTTGCTGCCTTTCCAATGAAGCAAGTTTAATTTAGTAATAGGTGAAAAACCATCCTTACAAAGGTGTTAATCAGAGACTTGGCTTTGTGGACACTTTTCAGAGAACAAATTTGTTAGCATAAAAATAAAGCCAGAAAATAAAGAGCTGTTTAATCACTCAATTGGATTTTTCTGCCAGCATATTTTTTTTCTCTGCAACCCACTGCTAAATTGTGCTTCCTAGCTGTTTTTATAAAATCACTGAATCAAATCTAACTCTGATTACATCAGAGAAGGCCAGGTACCCTACACCATAACAGAGAGTTTGAAATTTTGACTTGTCTACTTAAAGATCACCAAAATCTGATAACAAGGTCAATTAGGTCCCTGGGTGGGATTGAACCACCAACCTTTTGGTTAATAGCCGTACATACTAACTGATTGCGCCACAGAGACACTTTGCAAAAGTCCATACTGACAAAGGCTAATAAGCATTCATCTAAAACGTTTCCTAGAAAAACTTTAAAAAGTCAATAATCTGGAGAGTTTTTGTAAGATGTTTCTTCCATCTACCAACGAAGAAACACATTGGTACTTTCCCATGATGAGTGAGTGCTTCAGGATCTCTTGCACTTACATGTGCAGTAGAGTACTGCAATGGAAGCATGCTGGGCCCATAACCCAGAGGTAGGCAGATTGAAACTATCCTCTGCTATATGCATTTTTTTTTGTTAATTAAAGTAATCCAAAACTGGGATTGATATTTTGTCTCTTTTATTTTTACTTAAAGTACAATAACTTTTACCATTTTAATTTGTTTTAATAGTATATTGACAGTATTGTTTTCTTTCAAAAATCCACTTCATTTTCTTTACCCTATTATTAAAATGGTAATTGACAAAAACAAACTACATTGTCACCAGAAGAGCAATACAAAATGTACAAGTGATATATTAAAATCATCTTTCCAGCTTGAATTTCAATGATGCATTGGGTCAACAAATTTGTGAGAAACATCTTCACCCTTAAATAAAGATTTTCTTAATTCCTTACCTGTGTGCTAATTAGATATCACCTTGTTTTCACATTAAACAGACTTCCACATGAGAAAGCAGCAAGGAAGCAGTGGCGTTAATGTTTCCTGGTGTCAACTTGTATTATTTCAGTAGACATTGAAATGAGGATGCATCTTGCTGCCTTTCCAATGAAGCAAGTTTAATTTAGTAATAGGTGAAAAAACATCCTTACAAAGGTGTTAATCAGAGACTTGGCTTTGTGGACACTTTTCAGAGAACAAATTTGTTAGCATAAAAATAAAGCCAGAAAATGAAGAGCTGTTTAATCACTCGATTGGATTTTTCTGCCAGCATATTTTTTTTCTCTGCAACCCACTGCTAAATTGTGCTTCCTAGCTGTTTTTTATAAAATCACTGAATCAAATCTAACTCTGATTACATCAGAGAAGGCCATGTACCCTACACCCTAAGAGGGGGTTTGAAATTTTGACTTGTCTACTTAAATATCACCAAAATCTGACCACAAGTTTAATTACGTCCCTGGGTGGGATTGAACCACCAACCTTTTGGTTAATAACCGAACACACTAACCGATTGCGCCACAGAGACACTTTGCAAAAAGTGCATACTGACAAAGGCTAATAAGCATACATCTAGAACGTTTCCTAGAAAAACATTAAAAAATCAATAATCTGGAGAGTTTTTGTAAGATGTTTCTTCCATCAACCAACGAATAAACACATTGGTACTTTCCCATGATGAGTGAGTGCTTCAGGATCTCTTGCACTTACATGTGCAGCAGAGTACTGCAATGGAAGCATGCTGGACCCATAACCCAGAGGTAGGCAGATTGAAACTATCCTTTGCTATATGCATTTTTTTTGTTAATTTAAGTAATCAAAACTGGGATTGATATTTTTGCTCTTTTATTTTTACTTAAAGTACAATAACTTTTACCATTTTAATTTGTTTTAATAGTATATTGACAGTATAGTTTTCTTTCAAAAATCCACTTAATTTTCTTTACCCTGTTATTAAAATGGTAATTGACAAAAAAAACTACATTGTCACCAGAAGAGCAATACAAAATGTACAAGTGATATATTAAAATCATCTTTCCAGCTTGAATTTCAATGATGCATTGGGGCAACAATTTTGTGAGAAACATCTTCACCCTTAAATAAAGATTTTTGTAATTCCTTACCTGTGTGCTAATTAGATATCACCTTGTTTTCACATTAAACAGACTTCCACATGAGAAAGCAGCAAGGATGCAGTGGCGTTAATGTTTCCTGGTGTCAACCTGTATTATTTCAGTAGACATTGAAATGAGGATGCATCTTGCTGCCTTTCCAATGAAGCAAGTTTAATTTAGTAATAGGTGAAAAACCATCCCTACAAAGGTGTTAATCAGAGACTTGGCTTTGTGGACACTTTTCAGAGAACAAATTTGTTAGCATAAAAATAAAGCAAGAAAATTAAGAGCTGTTAAATCACACAATTTGATTTTTTTGCCAGCATATTTCTTTTTCTCTGCAACCCACTGCTAAATTGTGCTTCCTAGACGTTTTTATAAAATCACTGAATCAAATCTAACTCTGATTACATCAGAGAAGGCCAGGTACCCTACACCATAACAGGGGGTATGAAATTTGACTTGTCTACTTAAAGATCACCAAAATCTGATAACAAGGTCAATTACGTCCCTGGGTGGGATTGAACCACCAACCTTTTGGTTAATAGCCGTACACACTAACTGATTGCGCCACAGAGACACTTTGCAAAAGTACATACTGACAAAGGCTAATAAGCATTCATCTAAAACGTTTCCTAGAAAAACTTAATAAAGTCAATAATCTGGAGAGTTTTTGTAAGATGTTTCTTCTATCAACCAACGAAGAAACACATTGGTACTTTCCCATGATGAGTGAGTGCTTCAGGATCTCTTGCACTTACATGTGCAGCAGAGTACAGCAATGGAAGCATGCTGGGCCCATAACCCAGAGGTAGGCAGATTGAAACTATCCTCTGCTATATGCATTTTTTTGTTTGTTAATTAAAGTAATCCAAAACTGGGATTGATATTTTGGCTCTTTTATTTTTACTTAAAGTACAATAACTTTTACCATTTTAATTTGTTTTAATAGTATATTGACAGTATTGTTTTCTTTCAAAAATCCACTTAATTTTCTTTACCCTATTATTAAAATGGTAATTGACAAAAACAAACTACATTGTCACCAGAAGAGCAATACAAAATGTACAAGTGATATATTAAAATCATCTTTCCAGCTTGAATTTCAATGATGCATTGGGGCAACGATTTTGTGAGAAACATCTTCACCCTTAAATAAAGATTTTCTTAATTCCTTACCTGTGTGCTAATTAGATATCACCTTGTTTTCGCATTAAACAGACTTCCACATGAGAAAGCAGCAAGGATGCAGTGGCGTTAATGTTTCCTGGTGTCAACCTGTATTATTTCAGTAGACATTGAAATGAGGATACATCTTGCTGCCTTTCCAATGAAGCAAGTTTAATTTAGTAATAGGTGAAAAACCATCCCTACAAAGGTGTTAATCAGAGACTTGGCTTTGTGGACACTTTTCAGAGAACAAATTTGTTAGCATAAAAATAAATCCAGAAAATGAAGAGCTGTTTAATCACGCAATTTGATTTTTTTGCCAGCATATTTCTTTTTCTCTGCAACCCACTGCTAAATTGTGCTTCCTAGATGTTTTTATAAAATCACTGAATCAAATCTAACTCTGATTACATCAGAGAAGGCCAGGTACCCTACAACATAACAGGGGGTATGAAATTTGACTTGTCTACTTAAAGATCACCAAAATCTGATAACAAGGTCAATTACGTCCCTGGGTGGGATTGAACCACCAACCTTTTGGTTAATAGCCGTACACACTAACTGATTGCGCCACAGAGACACTTTGCAAAAGTACATACTGACAAATGCTAATAAGCATTCATCTAAAACGTTTCCTAGAAAAACTTAAAAAAGTCAATAATCTGGAGCGTTTTTGTAAGATGTTTCTTCTATCAACCAACGAAGAAACACATTGGTACTTTCCCATGATGAGTGAGTGCTTCAGGATCTCTTGCACTTACATGTGCAGCAGAGTACAGCAATGGAAGCATGCTGGGCCCATAACCCAGAGGTAGGCAGATTGAAACTATCCTCTGCTATATGCATTTTTTTGTTTGTTAATTAAAGTAATCCAAAACTGGGATTGATATTTTGGCTCTTTTATTTTTACTTAAAGTACAATAACTTTTACCATTTTAATTTGTTTTAATAGTATATTGACAGTATTGTTTTCTTTCAAAAATCCACTTCATTTTCTTTACCCTATTATTAAAATGGTAATTGACAAAAACAAACTACATTGTCACCAGAAGAGCAATACAAAATGTACAAGTGATATATTAAAATCATCTTTCCAGCTTGAATTTCAATGATGCATTGGGGCAACGATTTTGTGAGAAACATCTTCACCCTTAAATAAAGATTTTCTTAATTCCTTACCTGTGTGCTAATTAGATATCACCTTGTTTTCACATTAAACAGACTTCCACATGAGAAAGCAGCAAGGATGCAGTGGCGTTAATGTTTCCTGGTGTCAACCTGTATTATTTCAGTAGACATTGAAATGAGGATGCATCTTGCTGCCTTTCCAATGAAGCAAGTTTAATTTAGTAATAGGTGAAAAACCATCCTTACAAAGGTGTTAATCAGAGACTTGGCTTTGTGGACACTTTTCAGAGAACAAATTTGTTAGCATAAAAATAAAGCCAGAAAATGAAGAGCTGTTTAATCACTCAATTGGATTTTTTTTGCCAGCATATTTTTTTTCTCTGCAACCCACTGCTAAATTGTGCTTCCTAGCTGTTTTTTTATAAAATCACTGAATCAAATCTAACTCTGATTACATCAGAGAAGGCCAGGTACCCTACACAATAAGAGGGGGTTTGAAATTTTGACTTGTCTACTTAAATATCACCAAAATCTGATCACAAGGTCAAATACGTTCCTGGGTGGGATTGAACCACCAACCTTTTGGTTAATAGCCTTACACACTAACCAATTGCACCACAGAGACACTTTGCAAAAAGTACATACTGACAAAGGCTAATAAGCATTCATCAAGAACGTTTCCTAGAAAAACTTTAAAAAGTCAATAATCTGGAGAGTTTTTGTAAGATGTTTCTTCCATCAACCAACGAAGAAACACATTGGTACTTTCCCATGATGAGTGAGTGCTTCAGGATCTCTTGCACTTACATGTGCAGCAGAGTACTGCAATGGAAGCATGCTGGGCCCATAACCCAGAGGTAGGCAGATTGAAACTATCCTCTGCTATATGCATTTTTTTTTGTTAATTAAAGTAATCCAAAACTGGGATTGATATTTTGTCTCTTTTATTTTTACTTAAAGTACAATAACTTTTACCATTTTAATTTGTTTTAATAGTATATTGACAGTATTGTTTTCTTTCAAAAATCCACTTCATTTTCTTTACCCTATTATTAAAATGGTAATTGACAAAAACAAACTACATTGTCACCAGAAGAGCAATACAAAATGTACAAGTGATATATTAAAATCATCTTTCCAGCTTGAATTTCAATGATGCATTGGGTCAACAAATTTGTGAGAAACATCTTCACCCTTAAATAAAGATTTTCTTAATTCCTTACCTGTGTGCTAATTAGATATCACCTTGTTTTCACATTAAACAGACTTCCACATGAGAAAGCAGCAAGGATGCAGTGGCGTTAATGTTTCCTGGTGTCAACCTGTATTATTTCAGTAGACATTGAAATGAGGATGCATCTTGCTGCCTTTCCAATGAAGCAAGTTTAATTTAGTAATAGGTGAAAAACCATCCTTACAAAGGTGTTAATCAGAGACTTGGCTTTGTGGACACTTTTCAGAGAACAAATTTGTTAGCATAAAAATAAAGCAAGAAAATTAAGAGCTGTTAAATCACACAATTTGATTTTTTTGCCAGCATATTTCTTTTTCTCTGCAACCCACTGCTAAATTGTGCTTCCTAGACGTTTTTATAAAATCACTGAATCAAATCTAACTCTGATTACATCAGAGAAGGCCAGGTACCCTACACCATAACAGGGGGTATGAAATTTGACTTGTCTACTTAAAGATCACCAAAATCTGATAACAAGGTCAATTACGTCCCTGGGTGGGATTGAACCACCAACCTTTTGGTTAATAGCCGCACACACTAACTGATTGCGCCACAGAGACACTTTGCAAAAGTACATACTGACAAAGGCTAATAAGCATTCATCTAAAACGTTTCCAAGAAAAACTTAATAAAGTCAATAATCTGGAGAGTTTTTGTAAGATGTTTCTTCTATCAACCAACGAAGAAACACATTGGTACTTTCCCATGATGAGTGAGTGCTTCAGGATCTCTTGCACTTACATGTGCAGCAGAGTACAGCAATGGAAGCATGCTGGGCCCATAACCCAGAGGTAGGCAGATTGAAACTATCCTCTGCTATATGCATTTTTTTGTTTGTTAATTAAAGTAATCCAAAACTGGGATTGATATTTTGTCTCTTTTATTTTTACTTAAAGTACAATAACTTTTACCATTTTAATTTGTTTTAATAGTATATTGACAGTATTGTTTTCTTTCAAAAATCCACTTCATTTTCTTTACCCTATTATTAAAATGGTAATTGACAAAAACAAACTACATTGTCACCAGAAGAGCAATACAAAATGTACAAGTGATATATTAAAATCATCTTTCCAGCTTGAATTTCAATGATGCATTGGGGCAACGATTTTGTGAGAAACATCTTCACCCTTAAATAAAGATTTTCTTAATTCCTTACCTGTGTGCTAATTAGATATCACCTTGTTTTCACATTAAACAGACTTCCACATGAGAAAGCAGCAAGGATGCAGTGGCGTTAATGTTTCCTG
Source organism: Pseudophryne corroboree (assembly GCF_028390025.1). Lineage (NCBI taxonomy): Eukaryota > Metazoa > Chordata > Amphibia > Anura > Myobatrachidae > Pseudophryne > Pseudophryne corroboree. The sequence goes on along the minus strand of NW_026970138.1, from coordinate 139,776 downwards.
GTGTCAACCTGTATAATTTCAGTAGACATTGAAATGAGGATGCATCTTGCTGCCTTTCCAATGAAGCAAGTTTAATTTAGTAATAGGTGAAAAACCATCCTTACAAAGGTGTTAATCAGAGACTTGGCTTTGTGGACACCTTTCAGAGAACAAATTTGTTAGCATAAAAATAAAGCCAGAAAATAAAGAGCTGTTTAATCACTCAATTGGATTTTTCTGCCAGCATATTTTTTTTCTCTGCAACCCACTGCTAAATTGTGCTTCCTAGCTGTTTTTATAAAATCACTGAATCAAATCTAACTCTGATTACATCAGAGAAGGCCAGGTACCCTACACCATAACAGGGGGTTTGAAATTTTGACTTGTCTACTTAAAGATCACCAAAATCTGATAACAAGGTCAATTAGGTCCCTGGGTGGGATTGAACCACCAACCTTTTGGTTAATAGCCGTACATACTAACTGATTGCGCCACAGAGACACTTTGCAAAAGTACATACTGACAAAGGCTAATAAGCATTCATCTAAAACGTTTCCTAGAAAAAATTAATAAAGTCAATAATCTGGAGAGTTTTTGTAAGATGTTTCTTCTATCAACCAACGAAGAAACACATTGGTACTTTCCCATGATGAGTGAGTGCTTCAGGATCTCTTGCACTTACATGTGCAGCAGAGTACAGCAATGGAAGCATGCTGGGCCCATAACCCAGAGGTAGGCAGATTGAAACTATCCTCTGCTATATGCATTTTTTTGTTTGTTAATTAAAGTAATCCAAAACTGGGATTGATATTTTGTCTCTTTTATTTTTACTTAAAGTACAATAACTTTTACCATTTTAATTTGTTTTAATAGTATATTGACAGTATTGTTTTCTTTCAAAAATCCACTTCATTTTCTTTACCCTATTATTAAAATGGTAATTGACAAAAACAAACTACATTGTCACCAGAAGAGCAATACAAAATGTACAAGTGATATATTAAATTCATCTTTCCAGCTTGAATTTCAATGATGCATTGGGTCAACAATTTTGTGAGAAACATCTTCACCCTTAAATAAAGATTTTCTTAATTCCTTACCTGTGTGCTAATTAGATATCACCTTGTTTTCACATTAAACAGACTTCCACATGAGAAAGCAGCAAGGATGCAGTGGCGTTAATGTTTCCTGGTGTCAACTTGTATTATTTCAGTAGACATTGAAATGAGGATGCATCTTGCTGCCTTTCCAATGAAGCAAGTTTAATTTAGTAATAGGTGAAAAACCATCCTTACAAAGGTGTTAATCAGAGACTTGGCTTTGTGGACACTTTTCAGAGAACAAATTTGTTAGCATAAAAATAAAGCCAGAAAATGAAGAGCTGTTTAATCACTCAATTGGATTTTTCTGCCAGCATATTTTTTTTCTCTGCAACCCACTGCTAAATTGTGCTTCCTAGCTGTTTTTAATAAAATCACTGAATCAAATCTAACTCTGATTACATCAGAGAAGGCCAGGTACCCTACACAATAAGAGGGGGCTTGAAATTTTGACTTGTCTACTTAAATATCACCAAAATCTGATCACAAGGTCAATTACGTCCCTGGGTGGGATTGAACCACCAACCTTTTGGTTAATAGCCGAACACACTAACCGATTGCGCCACAGAGACACTTTGCAAAAAGTACATACTGACAAAGGCTAATAAGCATACATCTAGAACATTTCCAAGAAAAACATTAAAAAATCAATAATCTGGAGAGTTTTTGTAAGATGTTTCTTCCATCAACCAACGAATAAACACATTGGTACTTTCCCATGATGAGTGAGTGCTTCAGGATCTCTTGCACTTACATGTGCAGCAGAGTACTGCAATGGAAGCATGCTGGACCCATAACCCAGAGGTAGGCAGATTGAAACTATCCTTTGCTATATGCATTTTTTTTTGTTAATTTAAGTAATCAAAACTGGGATTGATATTTTTGCTCTTTTATTTTTACTTAAAGTACAATAACTTTTACCATTTTAATTTGTTTTAATAGTATATTGACAGTATAGTTTTCTTTCAAAAATCCACTTAATTTTCTTTACCCTATTATTAAAATGGTAATTGACAAAAAAAACTACATTGTCACCAGAAGAGCAATACAAAATGTACAAGTGATATATTAAAATCATCTTTCCAGCTTGAATTTCAATGATGCATTGGGGCAACAATTTTGTGAGAAACATCTTCACCCTTAAATAAAGATTTTCGTAATTCCTTACCTGTGTGCTAATTAGATATCACCTTGTTTTCACATTAAACAGACTTCCACATGAGAAAGCAGCAAGGATGCAGTGGCGTTAATGTTTCCTGGTTTCAACCTGTATTATTTCAGTAGACATTGAAATGAGGATGCATCTTGCTGCCTTTCCAATGAAGCAAGTTTAATTTAGTAATAGGTGAAAAATCATCCCTACAAAGGTGTTAATCAGAGACTTGGCTTTGTGGACACTTTTCAGAGAACAAATTTGTTAGCATAAAAATAAAGCCAGAAAATGAAGAGCTGTTTAATCACGCAATTTGATTTTTTTGCCAGCATATTTCTTTTTCTCTGCAACCCACTGCTAAATTGTGCTTCCTAGATGTTTTTAGAAAATCATTGAATCAAATCTAACTCTGATTACATCAGAGAAGGCCAGGTACCCTACACAATAAGAGGGGGTATGACATTTGACTTGTCTACTTAAAGATCACCAAAATCTGATAACAAGGTCAATTACGTCCCTGGGTGGGATTGAACCACCAACCTTTTGGTTAATAGCCGTACACACTAACTGATTGCGCCACAGAGACACTTTGCAAAAGTACATACTGACAAATGCTAATAAGCATTCATCTAAAACGTTTCCTAGAAAAACTTAAAAAAGTCAATAATCTGGAGAGTTTTTGTAAGATGTTTCTTCTATCAACCAACGAAGAAACACATTGATACTTTCCCATGATGAGTGAGTGCTTCAGGATCTCTTGCACTTACATGTGCAGCAGAGTACAGCAATGGAAGCATGCTGGGCCCATAACCCAGAGGTAGGCAGATTGAAACTATCCTCTGCTATATGCATTTTTTTTTGTTAATTAAAGTAATCCAAAACTGGGATTGATATTTTGGCTCTTTTATTTTTACTTAAAGTACAATAACTTTTACCATTTTAATTTGTTTTAATAGTATATTGACAGTATTGTTTTCTTTCAAAAATCCACTTCATTTTCTTTACCCTATTATTAAAATGGTAATTGACAAAAACAAACTACATTGTCACCAGAAGAGCAATACAAAATGTACAAGTGATATATTAAAATCATCTTTCCAGCTTGAATTTCAATGATGCATTGGGGCAACGATTTTGTGAGAAACATCTTCACCCTTAAATAAAGATTTTCTTAATTCCTTACCTGTGTGCTAATTAGATATCACCTTGTTTTCACATTAAACAGACTTCCACATGAGAAAGCAGCAAGGATGCAGTGGCGTTAATGTTTCCTGGTGTCAACCTGTATTATTTCAGTAGACATTGAAATGAGGATGCATCTTGCTGCCTTTCCAATGAAGCAAGTTTAATTTAGTAATAGGTGAAAAACCATCCCTACAAAGGTGTTAATCAGAGACTTTGCTTTGTGGACACTTTTCAGAGAACAAATTTGTTAGCATAAAAATAAAGCCAGAAAATGAAGAGCTGTTTAATCACTCAATTGGATTTTTCTGCCAGCATATTTCTTTTTCTCTGCAACCCACTGCTAAATTGTGCTTCCTAGCTGTTTTTATAAAATCACTGAATCAAATCTAACTCTGATTACATCAGAGAAGGCCAGGTACCCTACACCATAACAGGGGGTTTGAAATTTTGACTTGTCTACTTAAAGATCACCAAAATCTGATAACAATGTCAATTACGTACCTGGGTGGGATTGAACCACCAACCTTTTGGTTAATAGCCGTACACACTAACTGATTGCGCCACAGAGACACTTTGCAAAAGTACATACTGACAAATGCTAATAAGCATTCATCTAAAACGTTTCCTAGAAAAACTTAAAAAAGTCAATAATCTGGAGCGTTTTTGTAAGATGTTTCTGCTATCAACCAACGAAGAAACACATTGGTACTTTCCCATGATGAGTGAGTGCTTCAGGATCTCTTGCACTTACATGTGCAGCAGAGTACATCAATGGAAGCATGCTGGGCCCATAACCCAGAGGTAGGCAGATTGAAACTATCCTCTGCTATATGCATTTTTTTGTTTGTTAATTAAAGTAATCCAAAACTGGGATTGATATTTTGGCTCTTTTATTTTTACTTAAAGTACAATAACTTTTACCATTTTAATTTGTTTTAATAGTATATTGACAGTATTGTTTTCTTTCAAAAATCCACTTCATTTTCTTTACCCTATTATTAAAATGGTAATTGACAAAAACAAACTACATTGTCACCAGAAGAGCAATACAAAATGTACAAGTGATATATTAAAATCATCTTTCCAGCTTGAATTTCAATGATGCATTGGGGCAACGATTTTGTGAGAAACATCTTCACCCTTAAATAAAGATTTTCTTAATTCCTTACCTGTGTGCTAATTAGATATCACCTTGTTTTCACATTAAACAGACTTCCACATGAGAAAGCAGCAAGGATGCAGTGGCGTTAATGTTTCCTGGTGTCAACCTGTATAATTTCAGTAGACATTGAAATGAGGATGCATCTTGCTGCCTTTCCAATGAAGCAAGTTTAATTTAGTAATAGGTGAAAAACCATCCTTACAAAGGTGTTAATCAGAGACTTGGCTTTGTGGACACCTTTCAGAGAACAAATTTGTTAGCATAAAAATAAAGCCAGAAAATAAAGAGCTGTTTAATCACTCAATTGGATTTTTCTGCCAGCATATTTTTTTTCTCTGCAACCCACTGCTAAATTGTGCTTCCTAGCTGTTTTTATAAAATCACTGAATCAAATCTAACTCTGATTACATCAGAGAAGGCCAGGTACCCTACACCATAACAGGGGGTTTGAAATTTTGACTTGTCTACTTAAAGATCACCAAAATCTGATAACAAGGTCAATTAGGTCCCTGGGTGGGATTGAACCACCAACCTTTTGGTTAATAGCCGTACATACTAACTGATTGCGCCACAGACACACTTTGCAAAAGTACATACTGACAAAGGCTAATAAGCATTCATCTAAAACGTTTCCTAGAAAAAATTAATAAAGTCAATAATCTGGAGAGTTTTTGTAAGATGTTTCTTCTATCAACCAACGAAGAAACACATTGGTACTTTCCCATGATGAGTGAGTGCTTCAGGATCTCTTACACTTACATGTGCAGCAGAGTACTGCAATGGAAGCATGCTGGGCCCATAACCCAGAGGTAGGCAGATTGAAACTATCCTCTGCTATATGCATTTTTTTTTTGTTAATTAAAGTAATCCAAAACTGGGATTGATATTTTGTCTCTTTTATTTTTACTTAAAGTACAATAACTTTTACCATTTTAATTTGTTTTAATAGTATATTGACAGTATTGTTTTCTTTCAAAAATCCACTTAATTTTCTTTACCCTATTATTAAAATGGTAATTGACAAAAACAAACTACATTGTCACCAGAAGAGCAATACAAAATGTACAAGTGATATATTAAAATCATCTTTCCAGCTTGAATTTCAATGATGCATTGGGGCAACGATTTTGTGAGAAACATCTTCACCCTTAAATAAAGATTTTCTTAATTCCTTACCTGTGTGCTAATTAGATATCACCTTGTTTTCGCATTAAACAGACTTCCACATGAGAAAGCAGCAAGGATGCAGTGGCGTTAATGTTTCCTGGTGTCAACCTGTATTATTTCAGTAGACATTGAAATGAGGATACATCTTGCTGCCTTTCCAATGAAGCAAGTTTAATTTAGTAATAGGTGAAAAACCATCCCTACAAAGGTGTTAATCAGAGACTTGGCTTTGTGGACACTTTTCAGAGAACAAATTTGTTAGCATAAAAATAAAGCCAGAAAATGAAGAGCTGTTTAATCACGCAATTTGATTTTTTTGCCAGCATATTTCTTTTTCTCTGCAACCCACTGCTAAATTGTGCTTCCTAGATGTTTTTATAAAATCACTGAATCAAATCTAACTCTGATTACATCAGAGAAGGCCAGGTACCCTACAACATAACAGGGGGTATGAAATTTGACTTGTCTACTTAAAGATCACCAAAATCTGATAACAAGGTCAATTACGTCCCTGGGTGGGATTGAACCACCAACCTTTTGGTTAACAGCCGTACACACTAACTGATTGCGCCACAGAGACACTTTGCAAAAGTACATACTGACAAATGCTAATAAGCATTCATCTAAAACGTTTCCTAGAAAAACTTAAAAAAGTCAATAATCTGGAGCGTTTTTGTAAGATGTTTCTTCTATCAACCAACGAAGAAACACATTGGTACTTTCCCATGATGAGTGAGTGCTTCAGGATCTCTTGCACTTACATGTGCAGCAGAGTACAGCAATGGAAGCATGCTGGGCCCATAACCCAGAGGTAGGCAGATTGAAACTATCCTCTGCTATATGCATTTTTTTGTTTGTTAATTAAAGTAATCCAAAACTGGGATTGATATTTTGGCTCTTTTATTTTTACTTAAAGTACAATAACTTTTACCATTTTAATTTGTTTTAATAGTATATTGACAGTATTGTTTTCTTTCAAAAATCCACTTCATTTTCTTTACCCTATTATTAAAATGGTAATTGACAAAAACAAACTACATTGTCACCAGAAGAGCAATACAAAATGTACAAGTGATATATTAAAATCATCTTTCCAGCTTGAATTTCAATGATGCATTGGGGCAACGATTTTGTGAGAAACATCTTCACCCTTAAATAAAGATTTTCTTAATTCCTTACCTGTGTGCTAATTAGATATCACCTTGTTTTCACATTAAACAGACTTCCACATGAGAAAGCAGCAAGGATGCAGTGGCGTTAATGTTTCCTGGTGTCAACCTGTATAATTTCAGTAGACATTGAAATGAGGATGCATCTTGCTGCCTTTCCAATGAAGCAAGTTTAATTTAGTAATAGGTGAAAAACCATCCTTACAAAGGTGTTAATCAGAGACTTGGCTTTGTGGACACCTTTCAGAGAACAAATTTGTTAGCATAAAAATAAAGCCAGAAAATAAAGAGCTGTTTAATCACTCAATTGGATTTTTCTGCCAGCATATTTTTTTTCTCTGCAACCCACTGCTAAATTGTGCTTCCTAGCTGTTTTTATAAAATCACTGAATCAAATCTAACTCTGATTACATCAGAGAAGGCCAGGTACCCTACACCATAACAGGGGGTTTGAAATTTTGACTTGTCTACTTAAAGATCACCAAAATCTGATAACAAGGTCAATTAGGTCCCTGGGTGGGATTGAACCACCAACCTTTTGGTTAATAGCCGTACATACTAACTGATTGCGCCACAGAGACACTTTGCAAAAGTACATACTGACAAAGGCTAATAAGCATTCATCTAAAACGTTTCCTAGAAAAAATTAATAAAGTCAATAATCTGGAGAGTTTTTGTAAGATGTTTCTTCTATCAACCAACGAAGAAACACATTGGTACTTTCCCATGATGAGTGAGTGCTTCAGGATCTCTTGCACTTACATGTGCAGCAGAGTACAGCAATGGAAGCATGCTGGGCCCATAACCCAGAGGTAGGCAGATTGAAACTATCCTCTGCTATATGCATTTTTTTGTTTGTTAATTAAAGTAATCCAAAACTGGGATTGATATTTTGTCTCTTTTATTTTTACTTAAAGTACAATAACTTTTACCATTTTAATTTGTTTTAATAGTATATTGACAGTATTGTTTTCTTTCAAAAATCCACTTCATTTTCTTTACCCTATTATTAAAATGGTAATTGACAAAAACAAACTACATTGTCACCAGAAGAGCAATACAAAATGTACAAGTGATATATTAAATTCATCTTTCCAGCTTGAATTTCAATGATGCATTGGGTCAACAATTTTGTGAGAAACATCTTCACCCTTAAATAAAGATTTTCTTAATTCCTTACCTGTGTGCTAATTAGATATCACCTTGTTTTCACATTAAACAGACTTCCACATGAGAAAGCAGCAAGGATGCAGTGGCGTTAATGTTTCCTGGTGTCAACTTGTATTATTTCAGTAGACATTGAAATGAGGATGCATCTTGCTGCCTTTCCAATGAAGCAAGTTTAATTTAGTAATAGGTGAAAAACCATCCTTACAAAGGTGTTAATCAGAGACTTGGCTTTGTGGACACTTTTCAGAGAACAAATTTGTTAGCATAAAAATAAAGCCAGAAAATGAAGAGCTGTTTAATCACTCAATTGGATTTTTCTGCCAGCATATTTTTTTTCTCTGCAACCCACTGCTAAATTGTGCTTCCTAGCTGTTTTTAATAAAATCACTGAATCAAATCTAACTCTGATTACATCAGAGAAGGCCAGTTACCCTACACAATAAGAGGGGGCTTGAAATTTTGACTTGTCTACTTAAATATCACCAAAATCTGATCACAAGGTCAATTACGTCCCTGGGTGGGATTGAACCACCAACCTTTTGGTTAATAGCCGAACACACTAACCGATTGCGCCACAGAGACACTTTGCAAAAAGTACATACTGACAAAGGCTAATAAGCATACATCTAGAACATTTCCAAGAAAAACATTAAAAAATCAATAATCTGGAGAGTTTTTGTAAGATGTTTCTTCCATCAACCAACGAATAAACACATTGGTACTTTCCCATGATGAGTGAGTGCTTCAGGATCTCTTGCACTTACATGTGCAGCAGAGTACTGCAATGGAAGCATGCTGGACCCATAACCCAGAGGTAGGCAGATTGAAACTATCCTTTGCTATATGCATTTTTTTTTTGTTAATTTAAGTAATCAAAACTGGGATTGATATTTTTGCTCTTTTATTTTTACTTAAAGTACAATAACTTTTACCATTTTAATTTGTTTTAATAGTATATTGACAGTATAGTTTTCTTTCAAAAATCCACTTAATTTTCTTTACCCTATTATTAAAATGGTAATTGACAAAAAAAACTACATTGTCACCAGAAGAGCAATACAAAATGTACAAGTGATATATTAAAATCATCTTTCCAGCTTGAATTTCAATGATGCATTGGGGCAACAATTTTGTGAGAAACATCTTCACCCTTAAATAAAGATTTTCGTAATTCCTTACCTGTGTGCTAATTAGATATCACCTTGTTTTCACATTAAACAGACTTCCACATGAGAAAGCAGCAAGGATGCAGTGGCGTTAATGTTTCCTGGTTTCAACCTGTATTATTTCAGTAGACATTGAAATGAGGATGCATCTTGCTGCCTTTCCAATGAAGCAAGTTTAATTTAGTAATAGGTGAAAAATCATCCCTACAAAGGTGTTAATCAGAGACTTGGCTTTGTGGACACTTTTCAGAGAACAAATTTGTTAGCATAAAAATAAAGCCAGAAAATGAAGAGCTGTTTAATCACGCAATTTGATTTTTTTGCCAGCATATTTCTTTTTCTCTGCAACCCACTGCTAAATTGTGCTTCCTAGATGTTTTTATAAAATCATTGAATCAAATCTAACTCTGATTACATCAGAGAAGGCCAGGTACCCTACACAATAAGAGGGGGTATGACATTTGACTTGTCTACTTAAAGATCACCAAAATCTGATAACAAGGTCAATTACGTCCCTGGGTGGGATTGAACCACCAACCTTTTGGTTAATAGCCGTACACACTAACTGATTGCGCCACAGAGACACTTTGCAAAAGTACATACTGACAAATGCTAATAAGCATTCATCTAAAACGTTTCCTAGAAAAACTTAAAAAAGTCAATAATCTGGAGAGTTTTTGTAAGATGTTTCTTCTATCAACCAACGAAGAAACACATTGATACTTTCCCATGATGAGTGAGTGCTTCAGGATCTCTTGCACTTACATGTGCAGCAGAGTACAGCAATGGAAGCATGCTGGGCCCATAACCCAGAGGTAGGCAGATTGAAACTATCCTCTGCTATATGCATTTTTTTTTGTTAATTAAAGTAATCCAAAACTGGGATTGATATTTTGGCTCTTTTATTTTTACTTAAAGTACAATAACTTTTACCATTTTAATTTGTTTTAATAGTATATTGACAGTATTGTTTTCTTTCAAAAATCCACTTCATTTTCTTTACCCTATTATTAAAATGGTAATTGACAAAAACAAACTACATTGTCACCAGAAGAGCAATACAAAATGTACAAGTGATATATTAAAATCATCTTTCCAGCTTGAATTTCAATGATGCATTGGGGCAACGATTTTGTGAGAAACATCTTCACCCTTAAATAAAGATTTTCTTAATTCCTTACCTGTGTGCTAATTAGATATCACCTTGTTTTCACATTAAACAGACTTCCACATGAGAAAGCAGCAAGGATGCAGTGGCGTTAATGTTTCCTGGTGTCAACCTGTATTATTTCAGTAGACATTGAAATGAGGATGCATCTTGCTGCCTTTCCAATGAAGCAAGTTTAATTTAGTAATAGGTGAAAAACCATCCCTACAAAGGTGTTAATCAGAGACTTTGCTTTGTGGACACTTTTCAGAGAACAAATTTGTTAGCATAAAAATAAAGCCAGAAAATGAAGAGCTGTTTAATCACTCAATTGGATTTTTCTGCCAGCATATTTCTTTTTCTCTGCAACCCACTGCTAAATTGTGCTTCCTAGCTGTTTTTATAAAATCACTGAATCAAATCTAACTCTGATTACATCAGAGAAGGCCAGGTACCCTACACCATAACAGGGGGTTTGAAATTTTGACTTGTCTACTTAAAGATCACCAAAATCTGATAACAATGTCAATTACGTACCTGGGTGGGATTGAACCACCAACCTTTTGGTTAATAGCCGTACACACTAACTGATTGCGCCACAGAGACACATTGCAAAAGTATATACTGACAAGGGCTAATAAGCATTCATCTAAAACGTTTCCTAGAAAAACTTTAAAAAGTCAATAATCTGGAGAGTTTTTGTAAGATGTTTCTTCCATCAACCAACGAAGAAACACATTGGTACTTTCCCATGATGAGTGAGTGCTTCAGGATCTCTTGCACTTACATGTGCAGCAGAGTACTGCAATGGAAGCATGCTGGGCCCATAACCCAGAGGTAGGCAGATTGAAACTATCCTCTGCTATATGCATTTTTTTTTTGTTAATTAAAGTAATCCAAAACTGGGATTGATATTTTGTCTCTTTTATTTTTACTTAAAGTACAATAACTTTTACCATTTTAATTTGTTTTAATAGTATATTGACAGTATTGTTTTCTTTCAAAAATCCACTTAATTTTCTTTACCCTATTATTAAAATGGTAATTGACAAAAACAAACTACATTGTCACCAGAAGAGCAATACAAAATGTACAAGTGATATATTAAAATCATCTTTCCAGCTTGAATTTCAATGATGCATTGGGGCAACGATTTTGTGAGAAACATCTTCACCCTTAAATAAAGATTTTCTTAATTCCTTACCTGTGTGCTAATTAGATATCACCTTGTTTTCGCATTAAACAGACTTCCACATGAGAAAGCAGCAAGGATGCAGTGGCGTTAATGTTTCCTGGTGTCAACTTGTATTATTTCAGTAGACATTGAAATGAGGATGCATCTTGCTGCCTTTCCAATGAAGCAAGTTTAATTTAGTAATAGGTGAAAAACCATCCCTACAAAGGTGTTAATCAGAGACTTGGCTTTGTGGACACTTTTCAGAGAACAAATTTGTTAGCATAAAAATAAAGCCAGAAAATGAAGAGCTGTTTAATCACTCAATTGGATTTTTTTTGCCAGCATATTTTTTTTCTCTGCAACCCACTGCTAAATTGTGCTTCCTAGCTGTTTTTTTATAAAATCACTGAATCAAATCTAACTCTGATTACATCAGAGAAGGCCAGGTACCCTACACAATAAGAGGGGGTTTGAAATTTTGACTTGTCTACTTAAATATCACCAAAATCTGATCACAAGGTCAAATACGTTCCTGGGTGGGATTGAACCACCAACCTTTTGGTTAATAGCCTTACACACTAACCAATTGCACCACAGAGACACTTTGCAAAAAGTACATACTGACAAAGGCTAATAAGCATTCATCAAGAACGTTTCCTAGAAAAACTTTAAAAAGTCAATAATCTGGAGAGTTTTTGTAAGATGTTTTTTCCATCAACCAATGAAGAAACACATTGGTACTTTCCCATGATGAGTGAGTGCTTCAGGATCTCTTGCACTTACATGTGCAGCAGAGTACTGCAATGGAAGCATGCTGGGCCCATAACCCAGAGATAGGCAGATTGAAACTATCCTTTGCTATATGCATTTTTTTTGTTAATTAAAGTAATCCAAAACTGGGATTGATATTTTTGCTCTTTTATTTTTACTTAAAGTACAATAACTTTTACCATTTTAATTTGTTTTAATAGTATATTGACAGTATTGTTTTCTTTCAAAAATCCACTTCATTTTCTTTACCCTATTATTAAAATGGTAATTGACAAAAACAAACTACATTGTCACCAGAAGAGCAATACAAAATGTACAAGTGATATATTAAAATCATCTTTCCAGCTTGAATTTCAATGATGCATTGGGGCAACGATTTTGTGAGAAACATCTTCACCCTTAAATAAAGATTTTCTTAATTCCTTACCTGTGTGCTAATTAGATATCACCTTGTTTTCACATTAAACAGACTTCCACATGAGAAAGCAGCAAGGATGCAGTGGCGTTAATGTTTCCTGGTGTCAACCTGTATTATTTCAGTAGACATTGAAATGAGGATGCATCTTGCTGCCTTTCCAATGAAGCAAGTTTAATTTAGTAATAGGTGAAAAACCATCCCTACAAAGGTGTTAATCAGAGACTTTGCTTTGTGGACACTTTTCAGAGAACAAATTTGTTAGCATAAAAATAAAGCCAGAAAATGAAGAGCTGTTTAATCACTCAATTGGATTTTTCTGCCAGCATATTTCTTTTTCTCTGCAACCCACTGCTAAATAGTGCTTCCTAGATGTTTTTATAAAATCACTGTATCAAATCTAACTCTGATTACATCAGAGAAGGCCAGGTACCCTACACCATAACAGGGGGTATAAAATTTGACTTGTCTACTTAAAGATCACCAAAATCTGATAACAAGGTCAATTACGTCCCTGGGTGGGATTGAACCACCAACCTTTTGGTTAATAGCCGTACACACTAACTGATTGCGCCACAGAGACACTTTGCAAAAGTACATACTGACAAAGGCTAATAAGCATTCATCTAAAACGTTTCCTAGAAAAACTTAATAAAGTCAATAATCTGGAGAGTTTTTGTAAGATGTTTCTTCTATCAACCAACGAAGAAACACATTGGTACTTTCCCATGATGAGTGAGTGCTTCAGGATCTCTTGCACTTACATGTGCAGCAGAGTACAGCAATGGAAGCATGCTGGGCCCATAACCCAGAGGTAGGCAGATTGAAACTATCCTCTGCTATATGCATTTTTTTGTTTGTTAATTAAAGTAATCCAAAACTGGGATTGATATTTTGGCTCTTTTATTTTTACTTAAAGTACAATAACTTTTACCATTTTAATTTGTTTTAATAGTATATTGACAGTATTGTTTTCTTTCAAAAATCCACTTCATTTTCTTTACCCTATTATTAAAATGGTAATTGACAAAAACAAACTACATTGTCACCAGAAGAGCAATACAAAATGTACAAGTGATATATTAAAATCATCTTTCCAGCTTGAATTTCAATGATGCATTGGGGCAACGATTTTGTGAGAAACATCTTCACCCTTAAATAAAGATTTTCTTAATTCCTTACCTGTGTGCTAATTAGATATCACCTTGTTTTCACATTAAACAGACTTCCACATGAGAAAGCAGCAAGGATGCAGTGGCGTTAATGTTTCCTGCTGTCAACCTGTATTATTTCAGTAGACATTGAAATGAGGATGCATCTTGCTGCCTTTCCAATGAAGCAAGTTTAATTTAGTAATAGGTGAAAAACCATCCTTACAAAGGTGTTAATCAGAGACTTGGCTTTGTGGACACCTTTCAGAGAACAAATTTGTTAGCATAAAAATAAAGCCAGAAAATAAAGAGCTGTTTAATCACTCAATTGGATTTTTCTGCCAGCATATTTTTTTTCTCTGCAACCCACTGCTAAATTGTGCTTCCTAGCTGTTTTTATAAAATCACTGAATCAAATCTAACTCTGATTACATCAGAGAAGGCCAGGTACCCTACACCATAACAGGGGGTTTGAAATTTTGACTTGTCTACTTAAAGATCACCAAAATCTGATAACAAGGTCAATTAGGTCCCTGGGTGGGATTGAACCACCAACCTTTTGGTTAATAGCCGTACATACTAACTGATTGCGCCACAGAGACACTTTGCAAAAGTACATACTGACAAAGGCTAATAAGCATTCATCTAAAACGTTTCCTAGAAAAAATTAATAAAGTCAATAATCTGGAGAGTTTTTGTAAGATGTTTCTTCTATCAACCAACGAAGAAACACATTGGTACTTTCCCATGATGAGTGAGTGCTTCAGGATCTCTTGCACTTACATGTGCAGCAGAGTACAGCAATGGAAGCATGCTGGGCCCATAACCCAGAGGTAGGCAGATTGAAACTATCCTCTGCTATATGCATTTTTTTGTTTGTTAATTAAAGTAATCCAAAACTGGGATTGATATTTTGGCTCTTTTATTTTTACTTAAAGTACAATAACTTTTACCATTTTAATTTGTTTTAATTGTATATTGACAGTATTGTTTTCTTTCAAAAATCCACTTCATTTTCTTTACCCTATTATTAAAATGGTAATTGACAAAAACAAACTACATTGTCACCAGAAGAGCAATACAAAATGTACAAGTGATATATTAAATTCATCTTTCCAGCTTGAATTTCAATGATGCATTGGGTCAACAATTTTGTGAGAAACATCTTCACCCTTAAATAAAGATTTTCTTAATTCCTTGCCTGTGTGCTAATTAGATATCACCTTGTTTTTTTTACATTAAACAGACTTCCACATGAGAAAGCAGCAAGGATGCAGTGGCGTTAATGTTTCCTGGTGTCAACTTGTATTATTTCAGTAGACATTGAAATGAGGATGCATCTTGCTGCCTTTCCAATGAAGCAAGTTTAATTTAGTAATAGGTGAAAAACCATCCTTACAAAGGTGTTAATCAGAGACTTGGCTTTGTGGACACTTTTCAGAGAACAAATTTGTTAGCATAAAAATAAAGCCAGAAAATGAAGAGCTGTTTAATCACTCAATTGGATTTTTCTGCCAGCATATTTTTTTTCTCTGCAACCCACTGCTAAATTGTGCTTCCTAGCTGTTTTTTATAAAATCACTGAATCAAATCTAACTCTGATTACATCAGAGAAGGCCAGGTACCCTACACAATAAGAGGGGGTTTGAAATTTTGACTTGTCTACTTAAATATCACCAAAATCTGATCACAAGGTCAATTACGTCCCTGGGTGGGATTGAACCACCAACCTTTTGGTTAATAGCCGAACACACTAACCGATTGCGCCACAGAGACACTTTGCGAAAAGTACATACTGACAAAGGCTAATAAGCATACATCTAGAACATTTCCTAGAAAAACATTAAAAAATCAATAATCTGGAGAGTTTTTGTAAGATGTTTCTTCCATCAACCAATGAATAAACACATTGGTACTTTCCCATGATGAGTGAGTGCTTCAGGATCTCTTGCACTTACATGTGCAGCAGAGTACAGCAATGGAAGCATGCTGGGCCCATAACCCAGAGGTAGGCAGATTGAAACTATCCTCTGCTATATGCATTTTTTTGTTTGTTAATTAAAGTAATCCAAAACTGGGATTGATATTTTGGCTCTTTTATTTTTACTTAAAGTACAATAACTTTTACCATTTTAATTTGTTTTAATAGTATATTGACAGTATTGTTTTCTTTCAAAAATCCACTTAATTTTCTTTACCCTATTATTAAAATGGTAATTGACAAAAACAAACTACATTGTCACCAGAAGAGCAATACAAAATGTACAAGTGATATATTAAAATCATCTTTCCAGCTTGAATTTCAATGATGCATTGGGGCAACGATTTTGTGAGAAACATCTTCACCCTTAAATAAAGATTTTCTTAATTCCTTACCTGTGTGCTAATTAGATATCACCTTGTTTTCACATTAAACAGACTTCCACATGAGAAAGCAGCAAGGATGCAGTGGCGTTAATGTTTCCTGGTGTCAACCTGTATTATTTCAGTAGACATTGAAATGAGGATGCATCTTGCTGCCTTTCCAATGAAGCAAGTTTAATTTAGTAATAGGTGAAAAACCATCCTTACAAAGGTGTTAATCAGAGACTTGGCTTTGTGGACACCTTTCAGAGAACAAATTTGTTAGCATAAAAATAAAGCCAGAAAATAAAGAGCTGTTTAATCACTCAATTGGATTTTTCTGCCAGCATATTTTTTTTCTCTGCAATCCACTGCTAAATTGTGCTTCCTAGCTGTTTTTATAAAATCACTGAATCAAATCTAACTCTGATTACATCAGAGAAGGCCAGGTACCCTACACCATAACAGGGGGTTTGAAATTTTGACTTGTCTACTTAAAGATCACCAAAATCTGATAACAAGGTCAATTAGGTCCCTGGGTGGGATTGAACCACCAACCTTTTGGTTAATAGCCGTACATACTAACTGATTGCGCCACAGAGACACTTTGCAAAAGTACATACTGACAAAGGCTAATAAGCATTCATCTAAAACGTTTCCTAGAAAAAATTAATAAAGTCAATAATCTGGAGAGTTTTTGTAAGATGTTCCTTCTATCAACCAACGAAGAAACACATTGGTACTTTCCCATGATGAGTGAGTGCTTCAGGATCTCTTGCACTTACATGTGCAGCAGAGTACAGCAATGGAAGCATGCTGGGCCCATAACCCAGAGGTAGGCAGATTGAAACTATCCTCTGCTATATGCATTTTTTTGTTTGTTAATTAAAGTAATCCAAAACTGGGATTGATATTTTGTCTCTTTTATTTTTACTTAAAGTACAATAACTTTTACCATTTTAATTTGTTTTAATAGTATATTGACAGTATTGTTTTCTTTCAAAAATCCACTTCATTTTCTTTACCCTATTATTAAAATGGTAATTGACAAAAACAAACTACATTGTCACCAGAAGAGCAATACAAAATGTACAAATGATATATTAAATTCATCTTTCCAGCTTGAATTTCAATGATGCATTGGGTCAACAATTTTGTGAGAAACATCTTCACCCTTAATTAAAGATTTTCTTAATTCCTTACCTGTGTGCTAATTAGATATCACCTTGTTTTCACATTAAACAGACTTCCACATGAGAAAGCAGCAAGGATGCAGTGGCGTTAATGTTTCCTGGTGTCAACTTGTATTATTTCAGTAGACATTGAAATGAGGATGCATCTTGCTGCCTTTCCAATGATGCAAGTTTAATTTAGTAATAGGTGAAAAACCATCCTTACAAAGGTGTTAATCAGAGACTTGGCTTTGTGGACACTTTTCAGAGAACAAATTTGTTAGCATAAAAATAAATCCAGAAAATGAAGAGCTGTTTAATCACTCAATTGGATTTTTCTGCCAGCATATTTTTTTTCTCTGCAACCCACTACTAAATTGTGCTTCCTAGCTGTTTTTTATAAAATCACTGAATCAAATCTAACTCTGATTACATCAGAGAAGGCCAGGTACCCTACACAATAAGAGGGGGTTTGAAATTTTGACTTGTCTACTTAAATATCACCAAAATCTGATCACAAGGTCAATTACGTCCCTGGGTGGGATTGAACCACCAACCTTTTGGTTAATAGCCGAACACACTAACCGATTGCGCCACAGAGACACTTTGCAAAAAGTACATACTGACAAAGGCTAATAAGCATACATCTAGAACATTTCCTAGAAAAACATTAAAAAATCAATAATCTGGAGAGTTTTTGTAAGATGTTTCTTCCATCAACCAACGAATAAACACATTGGTACTTTCCCATGATGAGTGAGTGCTTCAGGATCTCTTGCACTTACATGTGCAGCAGAGTACTGCAATGGAAGCATGCTGGACCCATAACCCAAAGGTAGGCAGATTGAAACTATCCTCTGCTATATGCATTTTTTTTTGTTAATTAAAGTAATCCAAAACTGGGATTGATATTTTGGCTCTTTCATTTTTACTTAAAGTACAATAACTTTTACCATTTTAATTTGTTTTAATAGTATATTGACAGTATTGTTTTCTTTCAAAAATCCACTTCATTTTCTTTACCCTATTATTAAAATGGTAATTGACAAAAACAAACTACATTGTCACCAGAAGAGCAATACAAAATGTACAAGTGATATATTAAAATCATCTTTCCAGCTTGAATTTCAATGATGCATTGGGGCAACGATTTTGTGAGAAACATCTTCACCCTTAAATAAAGATTTTCTTAATTCCTTACCTGTGTGCTAATTAGATATCACCTTGTTTTCACATTAAACAGACTTCCACATGAGAAAGCAGCAAGGATGCAGTGGCGTTAATGTTTCCTGGTGTCAACCTGTATTATTTCAGTAGACATTGAAATGAGGATGCATCTTGCTGCCTTTCCAATGAAGCAAGTTTAATTTAGTAATAGGTGAAAAACCATCCCTACAAAGGTGTTAATCAGAGACTTGGCTTTGTGGACACTTTTCAGAGAACAAATTTGTTAGCATAAAAATAAAGCCAGAAAATGAAGAGCTGTTTAATCACTCAATTGGATTTTTTTGCCAGCATATTTCTTTTTCTCTGCAACCCACTGCTAAATTGTGCTTCCTAGCTGTTTTTATAAAATCACTGAATCAAATCTAACTCTGATTACATCAGAGAAGGCCAGGTACCCTACACCATAACAGGGGGTTTGAAATTTTGACTTGTCTACTTAAAGATCACCAAAATCTGATAACAAGGTCAATTACGTACCTGGGTGGGATTGAACCACCAACCTTTTGGTTAATAGCCGTACACACTAACTAATTGCGCCACAGAGACACATTGCAAAAGTATATACCGACAAGGGCTAATAAGCATTCATCTAAAACGTTTCCTAGAAAAACTTTAAAAAGTCAATAATCTGGAGAGTTTTTGTAAGATGTTTCTTCCATCAACCAACGAAGAAACACATTGGTACTTTCCCATGATGAGTGAGTGCTTCAGGATCTCTTGCACTTACATGTGCAGCAGAGTACTGCAATGGAAGCATGCTGGGCCCATAACCCAGAGGTAGGCAGATTGAAACTATCCTCTGCTATATGCATTTTTTTTTTGTTAATTAAAGTAATCCAAAACTGGGATTGATATTTTGGCTCTTTTATTTTTACTTAAAGTACAATAACTTTTACCATTTTAATTTGTTTTAATAGTATATTGACAGTATTGTTTTCTTTCAAAAATCCACTTCATTTTCTTTACCCTATTATTAAAATGGTAATTGACAAAAACAAACTACATTGTCACCAGAAGAGCAATACAAAATGTACAAGTGATATATTAAAATCATCTTTCCAGCTTGAATTTCAATGATGCATTGGGGCAACGATTTTGTGAGAAACATCTTCACCCTAATATAAAGATTTTCTTAATTCCTTACCTGTGTGCTAATTAGATATCACCTTGTTTTCGCATTAAACAGACTTCCACATGAGAAAGCAGCAAGGATGCAGTGGCGTTAATGTTTCCTGGTGTCAACTTGTATTATTTCAGTAGACATTGAAATGAGGATGCATCTTGCTGCCTTTCCAATGAAGCAAGTTTAATTTAGTAATAGGTGAAAAACCATCCCTACAAAGGTGTTAATCAGAGACTTGGCTTTGTGGACACTTTTCAGAGAACAAATTTGTTAGCATAAAAATAAATCCAGAAAATGAAGAGCTGTTTAATCACTCAATTGGATTTTTTTTGCCAGCATATTTTTTTTCTCTGCAACCCACTGCTAAATTGTGCTTCCTAGCTGTTTTTTTATAAAATCACTGAATCAAATCTAACTCTGATTACATCAGAGAAGGCCAGGTACCCTACACAATAAGAGGGGGTTTGAAATTTTGACTTGTCTACTTAAATATCACCAAAATCTGATCACAAGGTCAATTACGTTCCTGGGTGGGATTAAACCACCAACCTTTTGGTTAATAGCCTTACACACTAACCAATTGCACCACAGAGACACTTTGCAAAAAGTACATACTGACAAAGGCTAATAAGCATTCATCAAGAACGTTTCCTAGAAAAACTTTAAAAAGTCAATAATCTGGAGAGTTTTTGTAAGATGTTTCTTCCATCAACCAATGAAGAAACACATTGGTACTTTCCCATGATGAGTGAGTGCTTCAGGATCTCTTGCACTTACATGTGCAGCAGAGTACTGCAATGGAAGCATGCTGGGCCCATAACCCAGAGATAGGCAGATTGAAACTATCCTTTGCTATATGCATTTTTTTTGTTAATTAAAGTAATCCAAAACTGGGATTGATATTTTTGCTCTTTTATTTTTACTTAAAGTACAATAACTTTTACCATTTTAATTTGTTTTAATAGTATATTGACAGTATTGTTTTCTTTCAAAAATCCACTTAATTTTCTTTACCCTATTATTAAAATGGTAATTGACAAATACAAACTACATTGTCACCAGAAGAGCAATACAAAATGTACAAGTGATATATTAAAATCATCTTTCCAGCTTGAATTTCAATGATGCATTGGGGCAACGATTTTGTGAGAAACATCTTCACCCTTAAATAAAGATTTTCGTAATTCCTTACCTGTGTGCTAATTAGATATCACCTTGTTTTCACATTAAACAGACTTCCACATGAGAAAGCAGCAAGGATGCAGTGGCGTTAATGTTTCCTGGTGTCAACCTGTATTATTTCAGTAGACATTGAAATGAGGATGCATCTTGCTGCCTTTCCAATGAAGCAAGTTTAATTTAGTAATAGGTGAAAAACCATCCCTACAAAGGTGTTAATCAGAGACTTGGCTTTGTGGACACTTTTCAGAGAACAAATTTGTTAGCATAAAAATAAACCAGAAAATGAAGAGCTGTTTAATCACTCAATTGGATTTTTTTGCCAGCATATTTTTTTTCTCTGCAACCCACTGCTAAATTGTGCTTCCTAGCTGTTTTTTTATAAAATCACTGAATCAAATCTAACTCTGATAACATCAGAGAAGGCCAGGTACCCTACACAATAAGAGGGGGTTTGAAATTTTGACTTGTCTACTTAAATATCACCAAAATCTGATCACAAGGTCAATTACGTCCCTGGGTGGGATTGAACCACCAACCTTCTGGTTAATAGCCTTACACACTAACCAATTGCACCACAGAGACACTTTGCAAAAGTACATACTGACAAAGGCTAATAAGCATTCATCTAGAACGTTTCCTAGAAAAACTTTAAAAAGTCAATAATCTGGAGAGTTTTTGTAAGATGTTTCTTCCATCAACCAATGAAGAAACACATTGGTACTTTCCCATGATGAGTGAGTGCTTCAGGATCTCTTGCACTTACATGTGCAGCAGAGTACTGCAATGGAAGCATGCTGGGCCCATAACCCTGAGGTAGGCAGATTGAAACTATCCTTTGCTATATGCATTTTTTTTGTTAATTAAAGTAATCCAAAACTGGGATTGATATTTTTGCTCTTTTATTTTTACTTAAAGTACAATAACTTTTACCATTTTAATTTGTTTTGATAGTATATTGACAGTATTGTTTTCTTTCAAAAATCCACTTAATTTTCTTTACCCTATTATTAAAATGGTAATTGACAAAAACAAACTACATTGTCACCAGAAGAGCAATACAAAATGTACAAGTGATATATTAAAATCATCTTTCCAGCTTGAATTTCAATGATGCATTGGGGCAACGATTTTGTGAGAAACATCTTCACCCTTAAATAAAGATTTTCTTAATTCCTTACCTGTGTGCTAATTAGATATCACCTTGTTTTCACATTAAACAGACTTCCACATGAGAAAGCAGCAAGGATGCAGTGGCGTTAATGTTTCCTGGTGTCAACCTGTATTATTTCAGTAGACATTGAAATGAGGATGCATCTTGCTGCCTTTCCAATGAAGCAAGTTTAATTTAGTAATAGGTGAAAAACCATCCCTACAAAGGTGTTAATCAGAGACTTGGCTTTGTGGACACTTTTCAGAGAACAAATTTGTTAGCATAAAAATAAAGCCAGAAAATGAAGAGCTGTTTAATCACTCAATTGGATTTTTTTGCCAGCATATTTCTTTTTCTCTGCAACCCACTGCTAAATTGTGCTTCCTAGCTGTTTTTATAAAATCACTGAATCAAATCTAACTCTGATTACATCAGAGAAGGCCAGGTACCCTACACCATAACAGGGGGTTTGAAATTTTGACTTGTCTACTTAAAGATCACCAAAATCTGATAACAATGTCAATTACGTACCTGGGTGGGATTGAACCACCAACCTTTTGGTTAATAGCCGTACACACTAACTGATTGCGCCACAGAGACACTTTGCAGAAGTAAATACTGACAAAGGCTAATAAGCATTCATCTAAAACGTTTCCTAGAAAAACTTTAAAAAGTCAATAATCTGGAGAGTTTTTGTAAGATGTTTCTTCCATCAACCAACGAAGAAACACATTGGTACTTTCCCATGATGAGTGAGTGCTTCAGGATCTCTTGCACTTACATGTGCAGCAGAGTACAGCAATGGAAGCATGCTGGGCCCATAACCCAGAGGTAGGCAGATTGAAACTATCCTCTGCTATATGCATTTTTTTTTGTTAATTAAAGTAATCCAAAACTGGGATTGATATTTTGCCTCTTTTATTTTTACTTAAAGTACAATAACTTTTACCAATTAATTTGTTTTAATAGTATATTGACAGTATTGTTTTCTTTCAAAAATCCACTTAATTTTCTTTACCCTATTATTAAAATGGTAATTGACAAAAACAAACTACATTGTCACCAGAAGAGCAATACAAAATGTACAAGTGATACATTAAAATCATCTTTCCAGCTTGAATTTCAATGATGCATTGGGGCAACGATTTTGTGAGAAACATCTTCACCCTTAAATAAAGATTTTCTTAATTCCTTGCTTGTGTGCTAATTAGATATCACCTTGTTTTCACATTAAACAGACTTCCACATGAGAAAGCAGCAAGGATGCAGTGGCGTTAATGTTTCCTGGTGTCAACTTGTATTATTTCAGTAGACATTGAAATGAGGATGCATCTTGCTGCCTTTCCAATGAAGCAAGTTTAATTTAGTAATATGTGAAAAACCATCCCTACAAAGGTGTTAAACAGAGACTTGGCTTTGTGGACACTTTTCAGAGAACAAATTTGTTAGCATAAAAATAAAGCCAGAAATGAAGAGCTGTTTAATCACTCAATTGGATTTTTTTGCCAGCATATTTCTTTTTCTCTGCAACCCACTGCTAAATTGTGCTTCCTATCTGTTTTTATAAAATCACTGAATCAAATCTAACTCTGATTACATCAGAGAAGGCCAGGTACCCACACCATAACAGGGGGTTTGAAATTTTGACTTGTCTACTTAAATATCACCAAAATCTGATCACAAGGTCAATTACATCCCTGGGTGGGATTGAACCACCTACCTTTTGGTTAATAGCCGAACACACTAACCGATTGCGCCACAGAGACACTTTGCAAAAAGTTCATACTGACAAAGGCTAATAAGCATTCATCTAGAACGTTTCCTAGAAAAACTTTAAAAAGTCAATAATCTGGAGAGTTTTTGTAAGATGTTTCTTCCATCAACCAACGAAGAAACACATTGGTACTTTCCCATGATGAGTGAGTGCTTCAGGATCTCTTGCACTTACATGTGCAGCAGAGTACTGCAATGGAAGCATGCTGGGCCGATAACCCAGAGGTAGGCAGATTGAAACTATCCTCTGCTATATGCATTTTTTTTTAATTAAAGTAATCCAAAATTGGGATTGATATTTTAGCTCTTTTATTTTTACTTAAAGTACAATAACTTTTACCATTTTAATTTGTTTAATAGTATATTGACAGTATTGTTTTCTTTCAAAAATCCACTTAATTTTCTTTACCCTATTATTAAAATGGTAATTGACAAAAACAAACTACATTGTCACCAGAAGAGCAATACAAAATGTACAAGTGATATATTAAAATCATCTTTCCAGCTTGAATTTCAATGATGCATTGGGGCAACGATTTTGTGAGAAACATCTTCACCCTTAAATAATGATTTTCTTAATTCCTTACCTGTGTGCTAATTAGATATCACCTTGTTTTCACATTAAACAGACTTCCACATGAGAAAGCAGCAAGGATGCAGTGGCGTTAATGTTTCCTGGTGTCAACCTGTATTATTTCAGTAGATATTGAAATGACGATGCATCTTGCTGCCTTTCCAATGAAGCAAGTTTAATTTAGTAATAGGTGAAAAACCATCCCTACAAAGGTGTTAAACAGAGACTTGGCTTTGTGGACACTTTTCAGAGAACAAATTTGTTAGCATAAAAATAAAGCCAGAAAATGAAGAGCTGTTTAATCACTCAATTGGATTTTTTTGCCAGCATATTTCTTTTTCTCTGCAACCCACTGCTAAATTGTGCTTCCTATCTATTTTTATAAAATCACTGAATCAAATCTAACTCTGATTACATCAGAGAAGGCCAGGTACCCACACCATAACAGGGGGTTTGAAATTTTGACTTGTCTACTTAAATATCACCAAAATCTGATCACAAGGTCAATTACATCCCTGGGTGGGATTGAACCACCTACCTTTTGGTTAATAGCCGAACACACTAACCGATTGCGCCACAGAGACACTTTGCAAAAAGTTCATACTGACAAAGGCTAATAAGCATTCATCTAGAACGTTTCCTAGAAAAACTTTAAAAAGTCAATAATCTGGAGAGTTTTTGTAAGATGTTTCTTCCATCAACCAACGAAGAAACACATTGGTACTTTCCCATGATGAGTGAGTGCTTCAGGATCTCTTGCACTTACATGTGCAGCAGAGTACTGCAATGGAAGCATGCTGGGCCGATAACCCAGAGGTAGGCAGATTGAAACTATCCTCTGCTATATGCATTTTTTTTTAATTAAAGTAATCCAAAATTGGGATTGATATTTTAGCTCTTTTATTTTTACTTAAAGTACAATAACTTTTACCATTTTAATTTGTTTAATAGTATATTGACAGTATTGTTTTCTTTCAAAAATCCACTTAATTTTCTTTACCCTATTATTAAAATGGTAATTGACAAAAACAAACTACATTGTCACCAGAAGAGCAATACAAAATGTACAAGTGATATATTAAAATCATCTTTCCAGCTTGAATTTCAATGATGCATTGGGGCAACGATTTTGTGAGAAACATCTTCACCCTTAAATAATGATTTTCTTAATTCCTTACCTGTGTGCTAATTAGATATCACCTTGTTTTCACATTAAACAGACTTCCACATGAGAAAGCAGCAAGGATGCAGTGGCGTTAATGTTTCCTGGTGTCAACCTGTATTATTTCAGTAGATATTGAAATGACGATGCATCTTGCTGCCTTTCCAATGAAGCAAGTTTAATTTAGTAATAGGTGAAAAACCATCCCTACAAAGGTGTTAATCAGATACTTGGCTTTGTGGACACTTTTCAGAGAACAAATTTGTTAGCATAAAAATAAAGCCAGAAAATGAAGAGCTGTTTAATCACTCAATTGGATTTTTTTGCCAGCATATTTCTTTTTCTCTGCAACCCACTGCTAAATTGTGCTTCCTAGCTGTTTTTTTTATAAAATCACTTAATCAAATCTAACTCTGATTACATCAGAGAAGGCCAGGTACCCTACACCACAAGAGGGGGTTTGAAATTTTGACTTGTCTACTTAAAGATCACCAAAATCTGATAACAAGGTAAATTACGTCCCTGGGTGGGATTGAACCACCAATCTTTTGGATAATAACCGAACACACTAACTGATTGCGCCACAGTGACACTTTGCAAACGTACATTCTGACAAACGCTAATAAGCATTCATCTAGAACGTTTCCTAGAAAAACTTTAAAAAGTCAATAATCTGGAGAGTTTTTGTAAGATGTTTCTTCCATCAATCAACGAAGAACATTCAAGCTGATTTCTTGCAGCAGCTGGGCACTGTAACAGCTCCAGAGCTGCTCTGTAAGGCAACTAAAAGGGTGTGGGCCCTGCAGCACTACCTGTAGTTCGCATTGTGCGTTGGAAGGCACAAAGTAAGCAGACGGGAGAAGTCAGGATAGTGCGCAAGGGCATAGAAGGGAGCGGCTCAAGAAAAGAGAAGTGGAAACAGACAGCAAACTAGGCTGGAGAAAGACCTGAGACAAAGAGATCTGAATTATACGAGAGCCGACCAGGGGAAACACAAATTATGCAGTCGAGTTTCCCACATTTGGGGAAATCGCTGGAGCAGCACACACAGAGTGCAATGGGTGAGCCTTGCCCTGGGAGAAGCACCTTCATGATCATAGTATCTCACCTGGCAGGTAAGTAGGAGTTGGGCAAGAGCTGAGGAGGGTCGCTGCTCGGGCAAACCCCTGTCAAGTGAAGGAGATCCAACTGAGGCAGCACAAGAGAACTCTCGAAAGAAGAACAAGGCTAGAGGAAGATCTGAGACACAGAAATCTGGCTTTTGCCAGAGCTGACCAGAGGAAAGCACAAACACAGTCCCCCACTACCACAAATAATGCAGTCGAGTTTCCCACATTTGGGGAAATCACAGGGGTCAGCATACCCAGAATGCAATGAATGAACCTCACCCTGGGAGAACAATCTTCATGACCATGGTATCTCCTATGCAAAATAAGTATGATTTGGGATAGGGCTGGGGAGGGCCGCTGCTCAGGCACATCTCTGTCAAGTAAAGGAGATTCAACTGAGGCAGCACAAGGGAACTCTCATCTGGGGACAACAACTGCAGGTAGAACACATATTTTCAGATGAACATGGGAGGGCAGAAGGCTGCCTAATACTGAAGCACCCCCAAACAACAAACCAAATGCAACAACTAGTACAAGCATTCCTGGGGGAAGGCCTGCAGCAGATGGATTTGCATATGGTGATGTCATCCAAGCAGTGGGTCAAAGTTGGCTTCAACCCTCATCTGCATATGAAAAGAAAAAAGGGATGTGCAGGGCATGGCATCCTTTTGTGGCGCTTGGATGACCCTTAATTCGCATTAAACATCTCCACCCTCCTTCGGTGTGGGGCTCATGTTGGCTATGCCCCAGCCCCTGAAGCATTCAAGATGATTTCTTGCAGCAGCTGGGCACTGTAACAGCTCCAGAGCTGTTCTGTAAAGCATGTAAAAGGGTGTGGGCCCTGCAGCACTACCTGTAGTATGCATTGTGCGTTGGAAGGCACAAAGTAAGCAGACGGGAGAGGTCAGGATAGTGCGCAAGGGCATAGAAGGGAGCGGCTCAAGAAAAGAGAAGTGGAAACAGACAGCAAACTAGGCTGGAGAAAGACCTGAGACAAAGAGATCTGAATTATACGAGAGCCGACCAGAGGAAACACAAATTATGCAGTCAAGTTTCCCACATTTGGGGAAATCGCAGGAGCAGCACACCCAGAGTGCAATGGGTGAGCCTTTCCCTGGGAGAAGCACCTTCCTGATCATAGTATCTCACCTGGCAGGTAAGTAGGAGTTGGGCTAGAGCTAGGGAGGGTCGCTGCTCGGGCACCCCCCTGTCAAGTGAAGGAGATCCAACTGAGGCAGCTCAAGGGAACTCTCGAAAGAAGAACAAGGCTAGAGGAAGATCTGAGACAAAGAAATCTGACTTTTACCAGAGCTGAGCAGAGGAAAGCACAAACACAGTCCCCCACTACCACAAATAATGCAGTCGAGTTTCCCACATTTGGGGAAATCACAGGGGTCAGCATACCCAGAATGCAATGAATGAACCTCACCCTGGGAGAACAATCTTCATGACCATGGTATCTCCTATGCAAAATAAGTATGATTTGGGATAGGGCTGGGGAGGGCCGCTGCTCAGGCACATCTCTGTCAAGTAAAGGAGATTCAACTGAGGCAGCACAAGGGAACTCTCATCTGGGGACAACAACTGCAGGGAGAACACATATTTTCAGATGAACATGGGAGGGCAGAAGGCTGCCTAATACTGAAGCACCCCCAAACAACAAACCAAATGCAACAACTAGTGCAAGCATTCCTGGGGGAAGGCCTGCAGCAGATTGATTTGCATATGGTAATGCCATCCAAGCAGTGGGTCAAAGTTGGCTTCAACCCTCGTCTGCATATGAAAAGAGAAAAGGGGCGTGCAGGGCATGGCGGCCTTTTGCGGCGCTTGGGTGACCCTTAGTTCGCATTAAACACCCCCACCCTCCTTCGGTGTGGGGCTCATGTTGGCAATGCCCCAGCCCCTGAAGCATTCAAGCTGATTTCTTGCAGCAGCTGGGCACTGTAACAGCTCCAGAGCTGCTCTGTGAGGCAAGTAAAAGGGTGTGGGCCCTGCAGCACTACCTGTAGTTTGCATTGTGTGTTGGAAGGCACAAAGTAAGCAGACGGGAGAAGTCAGGATAGTGCGCAAGGGCATAGAAGGGAGCGGCTCAAGAAAAGAGAAGTGGAAACAGACAGCAAACTAGGCTGGAGAGAGACCTGAGACAAAGAGATCTGAATTATACGAGAGCCGACCAGAGGAAACACAAATTATGCAGTCAAGTTTCCCACATTTGGGGAAATCACAGGGGCAGCACACCCAGAGTGCAATGGGTGAGCCTTGCCCTGGGAGAAGCACCTACATGATCATAGTATCTCACCTGGCAGGTAAGTAGGAGTTGGGCTAGAGCTGCGAAGGGTCGCTGCTCGGGTACCCCCCTGTCAAGTGAAGGAGATCCAACTGAGGCAGCACAAGGGAACTCTCGAAAGAGGAACAAGGCTAGAGGAAGATCTGAGACAAAGAAATCTGATTTTTACCAGAGTTGACCAGAAGAAAGCACAAACACAGTCCCCCACTACCACAAATAATGCAGTTGAGTTTCCCACATTTGGGGAAATCACAGGGGTCAGCATACCCAGAATGCAATGAATGAACCTCACCCTGGGAGAACAATCTTCATGACCATGGTATCTCCTATGCAAAATAAGTATGATTTGGGATAGGGCTGGGGAGGGCCGCTGCTCAGGCACATCTCTGTCAAGTAAAGGAGATTCAACTGAGGCAGCACAAGGGAACTCTCATCTGGGGACAACAACTGCAGGGAGAACACATATTTTCAGATGAACATGGGAGGGCAGAAGGCTGCCTAATACTGAAGCACCCCCAAACAACAAACCAAATGCAACAACTAGTGCAAGCATTCCTGGGGGAAGGCCTGCAGCAGATGGATTTGCATATGGTGATGTCATCCAAGCAGTGGGTCAAAGTTGGCTTCAACCCTCGTCTGCATATGAAAAGAAAAAAGGGATGTGCAGGGCATGGCGTCCTTTTGTGGCGCTTGGATGACCCCTAATTCGCATTAAACATCTCCACCCTCCTTCGGTGTGGGGCTCATGTTGGCTATGCCCCAGCCCCTGAAGCATTCAAGATGATTTCTTGCAGCAGCTGGGCACTGTAGCAGCTCCAGAGCTTCTCTGTAAAGCATGTAAAAGGGTGTGGGCCCTGCAGCACTACCTGTAGTATGCATTGTGCGTTGGAAGGCACAAAGTAAGCAGACGGGAGAGGTCAGGATAGTGCGCAAGGGCATAGAAGGGAGCGGCTCAAGAAAAGAGAAGTGGAAACAGACAGCAAACTAGGCTGGAGAAAGACCTGAGACAAAGAGATCTGAATTATATGAGAGCCGACCAGAGGAAACACAAATTATGCAGTCAAGTGTCCCACATTTGGGGAAATCGCAGGAGCAGCACACCCAGAGTGCAATGGGTGAGCCTTGCCCTGGGAGAAGCACCTTCCTGATCATAGTATCTCACCTGGCAGGTAAATAGGAGTTGGGCTAGAGCTGGGGAGGGTCGCTGCTCGTGCACCCCACTGTCAAGTGAAGGAGATCCAACTGAGGCAGCACAAGGGAACTCTCGAAAGAAGAACAAGGCTAGAGGAAGATCTGAGACAAAGAAATCTGACTTTTACCAGAGCTGACCAGAGGAAAGCACAAACACAGTCCCCCACTACCACAAATAATGCAGTTGAGTTTCCCACATTTGGGGAAATCACAGGGGTCAGCATACCCAGAATGCAATGAATGAACCTCACCCTGGGAGAACAATCTTCATGACCATGGTATCTCCTATGCAAAATAAGTATGATGTGGGATAGGGCTGGGGAGGGCCGCTGCTCAGGCACATCTCTGTCAAGTAAAGGAGATTCAACTGAGGCAGCACAAGGGAACTCTCATCTGGGGACAACAACTGCAGGGAGAACACATATTTTCAGATGAGCATGGGAGGGCAGAAGGCTGCCTAATACTGAAGCACCCCCAAACAACAAACCAAATGCAACAACTAGTGCAAGCAATCCTGGGGGAAGGCCTGCAGCAGATTGATTTGCATATGGTAATGCCATCCAAGCAGTGGGTCAAAGTTGGCTTCAACCCTCGTCTGCATATCAAAAAAGAGAAAAGGGGCGTGCAGGGCATGGCGGCCTTTTGCGGCGCTTGGATGACCCCTAGTTTGCATTAAACACCTCCACCCTCCTTCGGTGTGGGGCTCATGTTGGCTATGCCCCAGCCCCTGAAGCATTCAAGCTGATTTCTTGCAGCAGCTGGGCACTGTAACAGCTCAAGAGCTGCTCTGTAAGGCAAGTAAAAGGGTGTGGGCCCTGCAGCACTACCTGTAGTTTGCATTGTGCATTGGAAGGCACAAAGTAAGCAGACGGGAGAAGTCAGGATAGTGCGCAAGGGCATAGAAGGGAGCGGCTCAAGAAAAGAGAAGTGGAAACAGACAGCAAACTAGGCTGGAGAGAGACCTGAGACAAAGAGATCTGAATTATACGAGAGCCGACCAGGGGAAACACAAATTATGCAGTCAAGTGTCCCACATTTGGGGAAATTGCAGGAGCAGCACACCCAGAGTGCAATGGGTGAGCCTTGCCCTGGGAGTAGCACCTTCATGATCATAGTATCTCACCTGGCAGGTAAGTAGGAGTTGGGCTAGAGCTGGGGAGGGTCGCTGCTCGGGCACCCCCCTGTCAAGTGAAGGAGATCCAACTGAGGCAGCACAAGGGAACTCTTGAAAGAGGAACAAGGCTAGAGGAAGATCTGAGACAAAGAAATCTGACTTTTATCAGAGCTGACCAGAGGAAAGCACAAACACAGTCCCCCTCTACCACAAATAATGCAGTCGAGTTTCCCACATTTGGGGAAATCACAGGGGTCAGCATACCCAGAATGCAATGAATGAACCTCACCCTGGGAGAACAATCTTCATGACCATGGTATCTCCTATGCAAAATAAGTATGATTTGGGATAGGGCTGGGGAGGGCCGCTGCTCAGGCACATCTCTGTCAAGTAAAGGAGATTCAACTGAGGCAGCACAAGGGAACTCTCATCTGGGGACAACAACTGCAGGGAGAACACATATTTTCAGATGAACATGGGAGGGCAGAAGGCTGCCTAATACTGAAGCACCCCCAAACAACAAACCAAATGCAACAACTAGTACAAGCATTCCTGGGGGAAGGCCTGCAGCAGATGGATTTGTATAGGGTGATGTCATCCAAGCAGTGGGTCAAAGTTGGCTTCAACCCTCATCTGCATATGAAAAGAGAAAAGGGGCGTGCAGGGCATGGCGGTCTTTTGCGGCGCTTGGATGACCCCTAGTTCGCATTAAACACCTCCACCCTCATTCGGTGTGGGGCTCATGTTGGCTATGCCCCAGCCCCTGAAGCATTCAAGCTGATTTCTTGCAGCAGCTGGGCACTGTAACAGCTCCAGAGCTGCTCTGTAAGGCAAGTAAAAGGGTGTGGGCCCTGCAGCACTACCTGTAGTTCGCATTGTGCGTTGGAAGGCACAAAGTAAGCAGACGGGAGAAGTCAGGATAGTGCGCAAGGGCATAGAAGGGAGCGGCTCAAGAAAAGAGAAGTGGAAACAGACAGCAAACTAGGCTGGAGAGAGACCTGAGACAAAGAGATCTGAATTATATGAGAGCCGACCAAGGGAAACACAAATTATGCAGTCAAGTTTCCCACATTTGGGGAAATCAAAGGGGCAGCACACCCAGAGTGCAATAGGTGAGCCTTGCCCTGGGAGAAGCACCTACATGATCATAGTATCTCACCTGGCAGGTAAGTAGGAGTTGAGCTAGAGCTGGGGAGGGTCGCTGCTCGGGCACCCCCCTGTCAAGTGAAGGAGATCCAACTGAGGCAGCACAAGGGAACTCTCGAAAGAAGAACAAGGCTAGAGGAAGATCTGAGACAAAGAAATCTGACTTTTGCCAGAGCTGACCAGAGGAAAGCACAAACACAGTCCCCCTCTACCACAAATAATGCAGTCGAGTTTCCCACATTTGGGGAAATCACAGGGGTCATCATACCCAGAATGCAATGAATGAACCTCACCCTGGGAGAACAATCTTCATGACCATGATATCTCCTATGCAAAATAAGTATGATTTGGGATAGGGCTGGGGAGGGCCGCTGCTCAGGCACATCTCTGTCAAGTAAAGGCGATTCAACTGAGGCAGCACAAGGGAACTCTCATCTGGGGACAACAACTGCAGGGAGAACACATATTTTCAGATGAACATGGGAGGGCAGAAGGCTGCCTAATACTGAAGCACCCCCAAACAACAAACCAAATGCAACAACTAGTACAAGCATTCCTGGGGGAAGGCCTGCAGCAGATGGATTTGCATATGGTGATGTCATCCAAGCAGTGGGTCAAAGTTGGCTTCAACCCTCGTCTGCATATGAAAAGAAAAAAGGGATGTGCAGGGCATGGCGGCCTTTTGCGGCGCTTGCATGACCCCTAATTCGCATTAAACACCTCCACCCTCCTTCGGTGTGGGGCTCATGTTGGCTATGCCCCAGTACCTGAAGCATTCAAGCTGATTTCTTGCAGCAGCTGGGCACTGTAACAGCTCCAGAGCTGCTCTGTAAGGCATCTAAAAGGGTGTGGGCCCTGCAGCACTACCTGTAGTTCGCATTGTGCGTTGGAAGGCACAAAGTAAGCAGACGGGAGAAGTCAGGATAGTGCGCAAGGGCATAGAAGGGAGCGGTTCAAGAAAAGAGAAGTGGAAACAGACAGCAAACTAGGCTGGAGAGAGACCTGAGACAAAGAGATCTGAATTATACGAGAGCCGACCAGAGGAAACACAAATTATGCAGTCAAGTGTCCCACATTTGGGGAAATCGCAGGAGCAGCACACCCAGAGTGCAATGGGTGAGCCTTGCCCTGGGAGAAGCACCTTCCTGATCATAGTATCTCACCTGGCAGGTAAGTAGGAGTTGAGCTAGAGCTGGGGAGGGTCGCTGCTCGGGCACCCCCCTGTCAAGTGAAGGAGATCCAACTGAGGCAGCACAAGGGAACTCTCGAAAGAAGAACAAGGCTAGAGGAAGATCTGAGACAAAGAAATCTGACTTTTACCAGAGCTGACCAGAGGAAAGCACAAACACAGTCCCCCTCTACCACAAATAATGCAGTCGAGTTTCCCACATTTGGGGAAATCACAGGGGTCATCATACCCAGAATGCAATGAATGAACCTCACCCTGGGAGAACAATCTTCATGACCATGATATCTCCTATGCAAAATAAGTATGATTTGGGATAGGGCTGGGGAGGGCCGCTGCTCAGGCACATCTCTGTCAAGTAAAGGCGATTCAACTGAGGCAGCACAAGGGAACTCTCATCTGGGGACAACAACTGCAGGGAGAACACATATTTTCAGATGAACATGGGAGGGCAGAAGGCTGCCTAATACTGAAGCACCCCCAAACAACAAACCAAATGCAACAACTAGTACAAGCATTCCTGGGGGAAGGCCTGCAGCAGATGGATTTGCATATGGTGATGTCATCCAAGCAGTGGGTCAAAGTTGGCTTCAACCCTCGTCTGCATATGAAAAGAAAAAAGGGATGTGCAGGGCATGGCGTCCTTTTGTGGCGCTTGGATGACCCTTAATTCGCATTAAACATCTCCACCCTCCATCGGTGTGGGGCTCATGTTGGCTATGCCCCAGCCTCTGAAGCATTCAAGATGATTTCTTGCAGCAGCTGGGCACTGTAACAGCTCCAGAGCTGTTCTGTAAAGCATGTAAAAGGGTGTAGGCCCTGCAGCACTACCTGTAGTATGCATTGTGCGTTGGAAGGCACAAAGTAAGCAGACGGGAGAGGTCAGGATAGTGCGCAAGGGCATAGAAGGGAGCGGCTCAAGAAAAGAGAAGTGGAAACAGACAGCAAACTAGGCTGGAGAAAGACCTGAGACAAAGAGATCTGAATTATACGAGAGCCGACCAGAGGAAACACAAATTATGCAGTCAAGTTTCCCACATTTGGGGAAATCGCAGGAGCAGCACACCCAGAGTGCAATGGGTGAGCCTTGCCCTGGGAGAAGCACCTACATGATCATAGTATCTCACCTGGCAGGTAAGTAGGAGTTGGGCTAGAGCTGGGGAGGGTCGCTGCTCGGGCACCCCCCTGTCAAGTGAAGGAGATCCAACTGAGGCAGCACAAGGGAACTCTCGAAAGAAGAACAAGGCTAGAGGAAGATCTGAGACAAAGAAATCTGACTTTTACCAGAGCTGAGCAGAGGAAAGCACAAACACAGTCCCCCACTACCACAAATAATGCAGTCGAGTTTCCCACATTTGGGGAAATCACAGGGGTCAGCATACCCAGAATGCAATGAATGAACCTCACCCTGGGAGAACAATCTTCATGACCATGGTATCTCCTATGCAAAATAAGTATGATTTGGGATAGGGCTGGGGAGGGCCGCTGCTCAGGCACATCTCTGTCAAGTAAAGGAGATTCAACTCAGGCAGCACAAGGGAACTCTCATCTGGGGACAACAACTGCAGGGAGAACACATATTTTCAGATGAACATGGGAGGGCAGAAGGCTGCCTAATACTGAAGCACCCCCAAACAACAAACCAAATGCAACAACTAGTGCAAGCATTCCTGGGGGAAGGCCTGCAGCAGATTGATTTGCATATGGTAATGCCATCCAAGCAGTGGGTCAAAGTTGGCTTCAACCCTCGTCTGCATATGAAAAGAGAAAAGGGGCGTGCAGGGCATGGCGGCCTTTTGCGGCGCTTGGGTGACCCTTAGTTCGCATTAAACACCCCCACCCTCCTTCGGTGTGGGGCTCATGTTGGCAATGCCCCAGCCCCTGAAGCATTCAAGCTGATTTCTTGCAGCAGCTGGGTACTGTAACAGCTCCAGAGCTGCTCTGTAAGGCAAGTAAAAGGGTGTGGGCCCTGCAGCACTACCTGTAGTTTGCATTGTGTGTTGGAAGGCACAAAGTAAGCAGACGGGAGAAGTCAGGATAGTGCGCAAGGGCATAGAAGGGAGCGGCTCAAGAAAAGAGAAGTGGAAACAGACAGCAAACTAGGCTGGAGAGAGACCTGAGACAAAGAGATCTGAATTATACGAGAGACGACCAGGGGAAACACAAATTATGCAGTCAAGTTTCCCACATTTGGGGAAATCACAGGGGCAGCACACCCAGAGTGCAATGGGTGAGCCTTGCCCTGGGAGAAGCACCTACATGATCATAGTATCTCACCTGGCAGGTAAGTAGGAGTTGGGCTAGAGCTGGGGAGGGTCGCTGCTCGGGTACCCCCCTGTCAAGTGAAGGAGATCCAACTGAGGCAGCACAAGGGAACTCTCGAAAGAGGAACAAGGCTAGAGGAAGATCTGAGACAAAGAAATCTGATTTTTACCAGAGTTGACCAGAAGAAAGCACAAACACAGTCCCCCACTACCACAAATAATGCAGTCGAGTTTCCCACATTTGGGGAAATCACAGGGGTCAGCATACCCAGAATGCAATGAATGAACCTCACCCTGGGAGAACAATCTTCATGACCATGGTATCTCCTATGCAAAATAAGTATGATTTGGGATAGGGCTGGGGAGGGCCGCTGCTCAGGCACATCTCTGTCAAGTAAAGGAGAGTCAACTGAGGCAGCACAAGGGAACTCTCATCTGGGGACAACAACTGCAGGGAGAACACATATTTTCAGATGAACATGGGAGGGCAGAAGGCTGCCTAATACTGAAGCACCCCCAAACAACAAACCAAATGCAACAACTAGTGCAAGTATTCCTGGGGGAAGGCCTGCAGCAGATGGATTTGTATATGGTGATGTCATCCAAGCAGTGGGTCAAAGTTGGCTTCAACCCTCGTCTGCATATGAAAAGAAAAAAGGGATGTGCAGGGCATGGTGTCCTTTTGTGGCGCTTGGATGACCCCTCCTTCGGTGTGGGGCTCATGTTGGCTATGCCCCAGCCCCTGAAGCATTCAAGATGATTTCTTGCAGCAGCTGGGAACTGTAACAGCTCCAGAGTTGCTCTGTAAAGCATGTAAAAGGGTGTGGGCCCTGCAGCACTACCTGTAGTATGCATTGTGCGTTGGAAGGCACAAAGTAAGCAGACGGGAGAGGTCAGGATAGTGCGCAACTGCATAGAAGGGAGCGGCTCAAGAAAAGAGAAGTGGAAACAGACAGCAAACTAGGCTGGAGAAAGACCTGAGACAAAGAGATCTGAATTATATGAGAGACGACCAGAGGAAACACAAATTATGCAGTCAAGTGTCCCACATTTGGGGAAATCGCAGGAGCAGCACACCCAGAGTGCAATGGGTGAACCTTGCCCTGGGAGAAGCACCTTCCTGATCATAGTATCTCACCTGGCAGGTAAATAGGAGTTGGGCTAGAGCTGGGGAGGGTCGCTGCTCGTGCACCCCCCTGTCAAGTGAAGGAGATCCAACTGAGGCAGCACAAGGGAACTCTCGAAAGAAGAACAAGGTTAGAGGAAGATCTGAGACAAAGAAATCTGACTTTTACCAGAGCTGACCAGAGGAAAGCACAAACACAGTCCCCCACTACCACAAATAATGCAGTCGAGTTTCCCACATTTGGGGAAATCACAGGGGTCAGCATACCCAGAATGCAATGAATGAACCTCACCCTGGGAGAACAATCTTCATGACCATAGTATCTCCTATGCAAAATAAGTATGATTTGAGATAGGGCTGGGGAGGGCCGCTGCTCAGGCACATCTCTGTCAAGTAAAGGAGATTCAACTGAGGCAGCACAAGGGAACTCTCATCTGGGGACAACAACTGCAGGGAGAACACATATTTTCAGATGAACATGGGAGGGCAGAAGGCTGCCTAATACTGAAGCACCCCCAAACAACAAACCAAATGCAACAACTAGTACAAGCATTCCTGGGGGAAGGCCTGCAGCAGATTGATTTGCATATGGTAATGCCATCCAAGCAGTGGGTCAAAGTTGGCTTCAACCCTCGTCTGCATATGAAAAGAGAAAAGGGGCGTGCAGGGCATGGCGGCCTTTTGCGGCGCTTGGATGACCCCTAGTTCGCATTAAACACCTCCACCCTCCTTCGGTGTGGGGCTCATGTTGGCTATGCCCCAGCCCCTGAAGCATTCAAGCTGATTTCTTGCAGCAGCTGGGCACTGTAACAGCCCCAGAGCTGCTCTGTAAGGCAAGTAAAAGGGTGTGGGCCCTGGAGTACTACCTGTAGTTTGCATTGTGCATTGGAAAGCACAAAGTAAGCAGACGGGAGAAGTCAGGATAGTGCGCAAGGGCATAGAAGGGAGCGGCTCAAGAAAAGAGAAGTGGAAACAGACAGCAAACTAGGCTGGAGAGAGACCTGAGACAAAGAGATCTGAATTATACGAGAGCCGACCAGGGGAAACACAAATTATGCAGTCAAGTTTCCCACATTTGGGGAAATCGCAGGAGCAGCACACCCAGAGTGCAATGGGTGAGCCTTGCCCTGGGAGAAGCACCTTCATGATCATAGTATCTCACCTGGCAGGTAAGTAGGAGTTGGGCTAGAGCTGGGGAGGGTTGCTGCTCGGGTACCCCCCTGTCAAGTGAAGGAGATCCAACTGAGGCAGCACAAGGGAACTCTCATCTGGGGACAACAACTGCAGGGAGAACACATATTTTCAGATGAACATGGGAGGGCAGAAGGCTGCCTAATACTGAAGCACCCCCAAACAACAAACCAAATGCAACAACTAGTGCAAGCATTCCTGGGGGAAGGCCTGCAGCAGATGGATTTGCATATGGTGATGTCATCACATCAACCCTCGTCTGCATATGAAAAGAGAAAAGGGGCGTGCAGGGCATGGCGGCCTTTTGCGGCGCTTGGATGACCCCTAGTTCGCATTAAACACCTCCACCCTCCTTCGGTGTGGGGCTCATGTTGGCTATGCCCCAGCCGCTTAAGCATTCAAGCTGATTTCTTGCAGCAGCCGGGCACTGTAACAGCTCCAGAGCTGCTCTATAAGGCAAGTAAAAGGGTCTATGTGGCGCAATCAGTTAGTATGTACGGCTATTAACCAAAAGGTTGGTGGTTCAATCCCACCCAGGGACCTAATTGACCTTGTTATCAGATTTTGGTGATCTTTAAGTAGACAAGTCAAATTTCATACCCCCTGTTATGGTGTAGGGTACCTGGCCTTCTCTGATGTAATCAGAGTTAGATTTGATTCAGTGATTTTATAAAAACAAGTAGGAAGCACAATTTAGCAGTGGGTTGCAGAGAAAAAGAAATATGCTGGCAAAAAAATCAAATTGCGTGATTAAACAGCTCTTCATTTTCTGGCTTTATTTTTATGCTAACAAATTTGTTCTCTGAAAAGTGTCCACAAAGCCAAGTCTCTGATTAACACCTTTGTAGGGATGGTTTTTCACCTATTACTAAATTAAACTTGCTTCATTGGAAAGGCAGCAAGATGCATCCTCATTTCAATGTCTACTGAAATAATACAGGTTGACACCAGGAAACATTAACGCCACTGCATCCTTGCTGCTTTCTCATGTGGAAGTCTGTTTAATGTGAAAACAAGGTGATATCTAATTAGCACACAGGTAAGAAATTACGAAAATCTTTATTTAAGGGTGAAGAGGTTTCTCACAAAATTGTTGCCCCAATGCATCATTGAAATTCAAGCTGGAAAGATGATTTTAATATATCACTTGTACATTTTGTATTGCTCTTCTGGTGACAATGTAGTTTTTTTTGTCAATTACCATTTTAATAATAGGGTAAAGAAAATTAAGTGGATTTTTGAAAGAAAAGTATACTGTCAATATACTATTAAAACAAATTAAAATGGTAAAAGTTGTTGTACTTTAAGTAAAAATAAAAGAGCAAAAATATCAATCCCAGTTTTGATTACTTAAATTAACAAAAAAAAATGCATATAGCAAAGGATAGTTTCAATCTGCCTACCTCTGGGTTATGGGTCCAGCATGCTTCCATTGCAGTACTCTGCTGCACATGTAAGTGCAAGAGATCCTGAAGCACTCACTCATCATAGGAAAGTACCAATGTGTTTATTCATTGGTTGATGGAAGAAACATCTTACAAAAACTCTCCAGATTATTGATTTTTTAATGTTTTTCTAGGAAACGTTCTAGATGTATGCTTATTAGCCTTTGTCAGTATGTACTGTTTGCAAAGTGTCTCTGTGGCGCAATCGGTTAGTGTGTTCGGCTATTAACCAAAAGGTTGGTGGTTCAATCCCACCCAGGGACGTAATTGACCTTGTGATCAGATTTTGGTGATATTTAAGTAGACAAGTCAAAATTTCAAACCCCCTCTTATTGTGTAGGGTACCTGGCCTTCTCTGATGTAATCAGAGTTAGATTTGATTCAGTGATTTTATAAAAAACAGCTAGGAAGCACAATTTAGCAGTGGGTTGCAGAGAAAAAAAATATGCTGGCAGAAAAATCCAATTGAGTGATTAAACAGCTCTTCATTTTCTGGCTTTATTTTTATGCTAACAAATTTGTTCTCTGAAAAGTGTCCACAAAGCCAAGTCTCTGATTAACACCTTTGTAAGGATGGTTTTTCACCTATTACTAAATTAAACTTGCTTCATTGGAAAGGCAGCAAGATGCATCCTCATTTCAATGTGTACTGAAATAATACAAGTTGACACCAGGAAACATTAACGCCACTGCATCCTTGCTGCTTTCTCATGTGGAAGTCTGTTTAATGTGAAAACAAGGTGATATCTAATTAGCACACAGGTAAGGAATTAAGAAAATCTTTATTTAAGGGTGAAGATGTTTCTCACAAAATTGTTGACCCAATGCATCATTGAAATTCAAGCTGGAAAGATGAATTTAATATATCACTTGTACATTTTGTATTGCTCTTCTGGTGACAATGTAGTTTGTTTTTGTCAATTACCATTTTAATAATAGGGTAAAGAAAATGAAG
The DNA here is from genome assembly GCF_028390025.1 of Pseudophryne corroboree. NCBI lineage: Eukaryota > Metazoa > Chordata > Amphibia > Anura > Myobatrachidae > Pseudophryne > Pseudophryne corroboree. Next base: position 99,144 of record NW_026970138.1, on the reverse strand, counting down.
TGGATTTTTGAAAGAAAACAATACTGTCAATATACTATTAAAACAAATTAAAATGGTAAACGTTATTGTACTTTAAGTAAAAATAAAAGAGACAAAATATCAATCCCAGTTTTGGATTACTTTAATTAACAAAAAAAAATGCATATAGCAGAGGATAGTTTCAATCTGCCTACCTCTGGTTTATGGGCCCAGCATGCTTCCATTGCAGTACTCTGCTGCACATGTAAGTGCAAGAGATCCTGAAGCACTCACTCATCATGGGAAAGTACCAATGTGTTTCTTCGTTGGTTGATGGAAGAAACATCTTACAAAAACTCTCCCGTTTATTGACTTTTTAAAGTTTTGCTAGGAAACGTTTTAGATGAATGCTTATTAGCCTTTGTCAGTATGGACTTTTGCAAAGTGTCTCTGTGGCGCAATCAGTTAGTATGTACGGCTATTAACCAAAAGGTTGGTGGTTCAATCCCACCCAGGGACCTAATTGACCTTGTTATCAGATTTTGGTGATCTTTAAGTAGACAAGTCAAAATTTCAAACCCCCTGTTATGGTGTAGGGTACTTGGCCTTCTCTGATGTAATTAGAGTTAGATTTGATTCAGTGATTTTATAAAAACAGCTAGGAAGCACAATTTAGCAGTGGGTTGCAGAGAAAAAAAATATGCTGGCAGAAAAATCCAATTGAGTGATTAAACAGCTCTTTATTTTCTGGCTTTATTTTTATGCTAACAAAATTGTTCTCTGAAAAGTGTCCACAAAGCCAAGTCTCTGATTAACACCTTTGTAAGGATGGTTTTTCACCTATTACTAAATTAAACTTGCTTCATTGGAAAGGCAGCAAGATGCATCCTCATTTCAATGTGTACTGAAATAATACAGGTTGACACCAGGAAACATTAACGCCACTGCATCCTTGCTGCTTTCTCATGTGGAAGTCTGTTTAATATGAAAACAAGGTGATATCTAATTAGCACACAGGTAAGGAATTAAGAAAATCTTTATTTAAGGGTGAAGATGTTTCTCACAAAATCGTTGCCCCAATGCATCATTGAAATTCAAGCTGGAAAGATGATTTTAATATATCACTTGTACATTTTGTATTGCTCTTCTGGTGACAATGTAGTTTGTTTTTGTCAATTACCATTTTAATAATAGGGTAAAGAAAATGAAGTGGATTTTTGAAAGAAAACAATACTGTCAATATACTATTAAAACAAATTAAAATGGTAAAAGTTATTGTACTTTAAGAAAAAATAAAAGAGCCAAAATATCAATCCCAGTTTTGGATTACTTTAATTAACAAAAAAAAATGCATATAGCAGAGGATAGTTTCAATCTGCCTACCTCTGGGTTATGGGCCCAGCATGCTTCCATTGCAGTACTCTGCTGCACATGTAAGTGCAAGAGATCCTGAAGCACTCACTCATCATGGGAAAGTACCAATGTGTTTCTTCGTTGGTTGATGGAAGAAACATCTTACAAAAACTCTCCAGATTATTGACTTTTTAAAGTTTTTCTAGGAAACGTTTTAGATGAATGCTTATTAGCATTTGTCAGTATGTACTTTTGCAAAGTGTCTCTGTGGCGCAATCAGTTAGCGTGTACGGCTATTAACCAAAAGGTTGGTGGTTCAATCCCACCCAGGGACCTAATTGACCTTGTTATCAGATTTTGGTGATCTTTAAGTAGACAAGTCAAATTTCATACCCCCTGTTATGGTGTAGGGTACCTGGCCTTCTCTGATGTAATCAGAGTTAGATTTGATTCAGTGATTTTATAAAAACATATAGGAAGCACAATTTAGCAGTGGCTTGCAGAGAAAAAGAAATATGCTGGCAAAAAAATCAAATTGCGTGATTAAACAGCTCTTAATTTTCTGGCTTTATTTTTATGCTAACAAATTTGTTCTCTGAAAAGTGTCCACAAAGCCAAGTCTCTGATTAACACCTTTGTAGAGATGGTTTTTCACCTATTACTAAATTAAACTTGCTTCATTGGAAAGGCAGCAAGATGCATCCTCATTTCAATGTCTACTGAAATAATACAGGTTGACACCAGGAAACATTAACGCCACTGCATCCTTGCTGCTTTCTCATGTGGAAGTCTGTTTAATGTGAAAACAAGGTGATATCTAATTAGCACACAGGTAAGAAATTACGAAAATCTTTATTTAAGGGTGAAGATGTTTCTCACAAAATTGTTGCCCCAATGCATCATTGAAATTCAAGCTGGAAAGATGATTTTAATATATCACTTGTACATTTTGTATTGCTCTTCTGGTGACAATGTAGTTTTTTTTGTCAATTACCATTTTAATAATAGGGTAAAGAAAATTAAGTGGATTTTTGAAAGAAAACTATACTGTCAATATACTATTAAAACAAATTAAAATGGTAAAAGTTATTGTACTTTAAGTAAAAATAAAAGAGCAAAAATATCAATCCCAGTTTTGATTACTTAAATTAACAAAAAAAATGCATATAGCAAAGGATAGTTTCAATCTGCCTACCTCTGGGTTATGGGTCCAGCATGCTTCCATTGCAGTACTCTGCTGCACATGTAAGTGCAAGAGATCCTGAAGCACTCACTCATCATGGGAAAGTACCAATGTGTTTATTCGTTGGTTGATGGAAGAAACATCTTACAAAAACTCTCCAGATTATTGATTTTTTAATGTTTTTCTAGGAAACGTTCTAGATGTATGCTTATTAGCCTTTGTCAGTATGTACTTTTTCGCAAAGTGTCTCTGTGGCGCAATCGGTTAGTGTGTTTGGCTATTAACCAAAAGGTTGGTGGTTCAATCCCACCCAGGGACGTAATTAACCTTGTGATCAGATTTTGGTGATATTTAAGTAGACAAGTCAAAATTTCAAACCTCCTCTTATGGTGTAGGGTACATGGCCGTCTCTGATGTAATCAGAGTTAGATTTGATTCAGTGATTTTATAAAAAACAGCTAGGAAGCACAATTTAGCAGTGGGTTGCAGAGAAAAAAAATATGCTGGCAGAAAAATCCAATCGAGTGATTAAACAGCTCTTCATTTTCTGGCTTTATTTTTATGCTAACAAATTTGTTCTCTGAAAAGTGTCCACAAAGCCAAGTCTCTGATTAACACCTTTGTAAGGATGGTTTTTCACCTATTACTAAATTAAACTTGCTTCATTGGAAAGGCAGCAAGATGCATCCTCATTTCAATGTCTACTGAAATAATACAAGTTGACACCAGGAAACATAAACGCCACTGCATCCTTGCTGCTTTCTCATGTGGAAGTCTGTTTAATGTGAAAACAAGGTGATATCTAATTAGCACACAGGTAAGGAATTAAGAAAATCTTTATTTAAGGGTGAAGATGTTTCTCACAAAATTGTTGACCCAATGCATCATTGAAATTCAAGCTGGAAAGATGATTTTAATATATCACTTGTACATTTTGTATTGCTCTTCTGGTGACAATGTAGTTTGTTTTTGTCAATTACCATTTTAATAATAGGGTAAAGAAAATGAAGTGGATTTTTGAAAGAAAACAATACTGTCAATATACTATTAAAACAAATTAAAATGGTAACAGTTATTGTACTTTAAGTAAAAATAAAAGAGACAAAATATCAATCCCAGTTTTGGATTACTTTAATTAACAAAAAAAAAATGCATATAGCAGAGGATAGTTTCAATCTGCCTACCTCTGGGTTATGGGCCCAGCATGCTTCCATTGCAGTACTCTGCTGCACATGTAAGTTCAAGAGATCCTGAAGCACTCACTCATCATGGGAAAGTACCAATGTGTTTCTTCGTTGGTTGATGGAAGAAACATCTTACAAAAACTCTCCAGATTATTGACTTTTTAAAGTTTTTCTAGGAAACGTTTTAGATGAATGCTTATTAGCCTTTGTCAGTATGGACTTTTGCAAAGTGTCTCTGTGGCGCAATCAGTTAGTATGTATGACTATTAACCAAAAGGTTGGTGGTTCAATCCCACCCAGGGACCTAATTGACCTTGTTATCAGATTTTGGTGATCTTTAAGTAGACAAGTCAAAATTTCAAACCCCCTGTTATGGTGTAGGGTACCTGGCCTTCTCTGATGTAATCAGAGTTAGATTTGATTCAGTGATTTTATAAAAACAGCTAGGAAGCACAATTTAGCAGTGGGTTGCAGAGAAAAAAAATATGCTGGCAGAAAAATCCAATTGAGTGATTAAACAGCTCTTTATTTTCTGGCTTTATTTTTATGCTAACAAATTTGTTCTCTGAAAAGTGTCCACAAAGCCAAGTCTCTGATTAACACCTTTGTAAGGATGGTTTTTCACCTATTACTAAATTAAACTTGCTTCATTGGAAAGGCAGCAAGATGCATCCTCATTTCAATGTCTACTGAAATAATACAGGTTGACACCAGGAAACATTAACGCCACTGCATCCTTGCTGCTTTCTCATGTGGAAGTCTGTTTAATGTGAAAACAAGGTGATATCTAATTAGCACACAGGTAAGGAATTAAGAAAATCTTTATTTAAGGGTGAAGATGTTTCTCACAAAATCGTTGCCCCAATGCATCATTGAAATTCAAGCTGGAAAGATGATTTTAATATATCACTTGTACATTTTGTATTGCTCTTCTGGTGACAATGTAGTTTGTTTTTGTCAATTACCATTTTAATAATAGGGTAAAGAAATTTAAGTGGATTTTTGAAAGAAAACAATACTGTCAATATACTATTAAAACAAATTAAAATGGTAAAAGTTATTGTACTTTAAGTAAAAATAAAAGAGCCAAAATATCAATCCCAGTTTTGGATTACTTTAATTAACAAACAAAAAAATGCATATAGCAGAGGATAGTTTCAATCTGCCTACCTCTGGGTTATGGGCCCAGCATGCTTCCATTGCTGTACTCTGCTGCACATGTAAGTGCAAGAGATCCTGAAGCACTCACTCATCATGGGAAAGTACCAATGTGTTTCTTCGTTGGTTGATGGAAGAAACATCTTACAAAAACTCTCCAGATTATTGACTTTTTAAAGTTTTTCTAGGAAACGTTTTAGATGAATGCTTATTAGCCTTTGTCAGTATGAACTTTTGCAAAGTGTCTCTGTGGTGCAATCAGTTAGTATGTATGGCTATTAACCAAAAGGTTGGTGGTTTAATCCCACCCAGGGACCTAATTGACCTTGTTATCAGATTTTGGTGATCTTTAAGTAGACAAGTCAAATTTCATACCCCCTGTTATGGTGTAGGGTACCTGGCCTTCTCTGATGTAATCAGAGTTAGATTTGATTCAGTGATTTTATAAAAACATCTAGGAAGCACAATTTAGCAGTGGGTTGCAGAGAAAAAGAAATATGCTGGCAAAAAAATCAAATTGCGTGATTAAACAGCTCTTCATTTTCTGGCATTGTTTTTATGCTAACAAATTTGTTCTCTGAAAAGTGTCCACAAAGCCAAGTCTCTGATTAACACCTTTGTAGGGATGGTTTTTCACCTATTACTAAATTAAACTTGCTTCATTGGAAAGGCAGCAAGATGCATCCTCATTTCAATGTCTACTGAAATAATACAGGTTGACACCAGGAAACATTAACGCCACTGCATCCTTGCTGCTTTCTCATGTGGAAGTCTGTTTAATGTGAAAACAAGGTGATATCTAATTAGCACACAGGTAAGGAATTAAGAAAATCTTTATTTAAGGGTGAAGATGTTTCTCACAAAATCGTTGACCCAATGCATCATTGAAATTCAAGCTGGAAAGATGATTTTAATATATCACTTGTACATTTTGTATTGCTCTTCTGGTGACAATGTAGTTTGTTTTTGTCAATTACCATTTTAATAATAGGGTAAAGAAAATGAAGTGGATTTTTGAAAGAAAACAATACTGTCAATATACTATTAAAACAAATTAAAATGGTAAAAGTTATTGTACTTTAAGTAAAAATAAAAGAGACAAAATATCAATCCCAGTTTTGGATTACTTTAATTAACAAAAAAAAAATGCATATAGCAGAGGATAGTTTCAATCTGCCTACCTCTGGGTTATGGGCCCAGCATGCTTCCATTGCAGTACTCTGCTGCACATGTAAGTGCAAGAGATCCTGAAGCACTCACTCATCATGGGAAAGTACCAATGTGTTTCTTCGTTGGTTGATGGAAGAAACATCTTTCAAAAACTCTCCAGATTATTGACTTTTTAAAGTTTTTCTAGGAAACGTTTTAGATGAATGCTTATTAGCCTTTGTCAGTATGGACTTTTGCAAAGTGTCTCTGTGGCGCAATCAGTTAGTATGTATGGCTATTAACCAAAAGGTTGGTGGTTCAATCCCACCCAGGGACCTAATTGACCTTGTTATCAGATTTTGGTGATCTTTAAGTAGACAAGTCAAAATTTCAAACCTCCTGTTATGGTGTAGGGTACCTGGCCGTCTCTGATGTAATCAGAGTTAGATTTGATTCAGTGATTTTATAAAAACAGCTAGGAAGCACAATTTAGCAGTGGGTTGCAGAGAAAAAAAATATGCTGGCAGAAAAATCCAATTGAGTGATCAAACAGCTCTTTATTTTCTGGCTTTATTTTTATGCTAACAAATTTGTTCTCTGAAAAGTGTCCACAAAGCCAAGTCTCTGATTAACACCTTTGTAAGGATGGTTTTTCACCTATTACTAAATTAAACTTGCTTCATTGGAAAGGCAGCAAGATGCATCCTCATTTCAATGTCTACTGAAATAATACAGGTTGACACCAGGAAACATTAACGCCACTGCATCCTTGCTGCTTTCTCATGTGGAAGTCTGTTTAATGTGAAAACAAGGTGATATCTATTTAGCACACAGGTAAGGAATTAAGAAAATCTTTATTTAAGGGTGAAGATGTTTCTCACAAAATCGTTGCCCCAATGCATCATTGAAATTCAAGCTGGAAAGATGATTTTAATATATCACTTGTACATTTTGTATTGCTCTTCTGGTGACAATGTAGTTTGTTTTTGTCAATTACCATTTTAATAATAGGGTAAAGAAAATTAAGTGGATTTTTGAAAGAAAACAATACTGTCAATATACTATTAAAACAAATTAAAATGGTAAAAGTTATTGTACTTTAAGTAAAAATAAAAGAGCCAAAATATCAATCCCAGTTTTGGATTACTTTAATTAACAAACAAAAAAATGCATATAGCAGAGGATAGTTTCAATCTGCCTACCTCTGGGTTATGGGCCCAGCATGCTTCCATTGCTGTACTCTGCTGCACATGTAAGTGCAAGAGATCCTGAAGCACTCACTCATCATGGGAAAGTACCAATGTGTTTCTTCGTTGGTTGATAGAAGAAACATCTTACAAAAACTCTCCAGATTATTGATTTTTTAAGTTTTTCTAGGAAACGTTTTAGATGAATGCTTATTAGCCTTTGTCAGTATGAACTTTTGCAAAGTGTCTCTGTGGCGCAATCAGTTAGTATGTACGGCTATTAACCAAAAGGTTGGTGGTTCAATCCCACCCAGGGACCAAATTGACCTTGTTATCAGATTTTGGTGATCTTTAAGTAGACAAGTCAAATTTCATACCCCCTGTTATGGTGTAGGGTACCTGGCCTTCTCTGATGTAATTAGATTTGATTCAGTGATTTTATAAAAACATCTAGGAAGCACAATTTAGCAGTGGGTTGCAGAGAAAAAGAAATATGCTGGCAAAAAAATCAAATTGCGTGATTAAACAGCTCTTCATTTTCTGGCTTTATTTTTATGCTAACAAATTTGTTCTCTGAAAAGTGTCCACAAAGCCAAGTCTCTGATTAACACCTTTGTAGGGATGGTTTTTCACCTATTACTAAATTAAACTTGCTTCATTGGAAAGGCAGCAAGATGCATCCTCTTTTCAATGTCTACTGAAATAATACAGGTTGACACCAGGAAACATTAACGCCACTGCATCCTTGCTGCTTTCTCATGTGGAAGTCTGTTTAATGTGAAAACAAGGTGATATCTAATTAGCACACAGGTAAGGAATTAAGAAAATCTTTATTTAAGGGTGAAGATGTTTCTCACAAAATTGTTGCCCCAATGCATCATTGAAATTCAAGCTGGAAAGATGATTTTAATATATCACTTGTACATTTTGTATTGCTCTTCTGGTGACAATGTAGTTTTTTTTGTGAATTACCATTTTAATAATAGGGTAAAGAAAATTAAGTGGATTTTTGAAAGAAAACTATACTGTCAATATACTATTAAAACAAATTAAAATGGTAAAAGTTATTGTACTTTAAGTAAAAATAAAAGAGCAAAAATATCAATCCCAGTTTTGATTACTTAAATTAACAAAAAAAATGCATATAGCAAAGGATAGTTTCAATCTGCCTACCTCTGGGTTAAGGGTCCAGCATGCTTCCATTGCAGTACTCTGCTGCACATGTAAGTGCAAGAGATCCTGAAGCACTCACTCATCATGGGAAAATACCAATGTGTTTATTCATTGGTTGATGGAAGAAACATCTTACAAAAACTCTCCAGATTATTGATTTTTTAATGTTTTTCTAGGAAACGTTCTAGATGTATGCTTATTAGCCTTTGTCAGTATGTACTGTTTGCAAAGTGTCTCGGTGGCGCAATCGGTTAGTGTGTTCAGCTATTAACCAAAAGTTTGGTGGTTCAATCCCACCCAGGGACGTAATTGACCTTGTGATCAGATTTTGGTGATCTTTAAGTAGACAAGTCAAAATTTCAAACCCCCTCTTATTGTGTAGGGTACCTGGCCTTCTCTGATGTAATCAGAGTTAGATTTGATTCAGTGATTTAAAAAAAAACAGCTAGGAAGCACAATTTAGCAGTGGGTTGCAGAGAAAAAAAATATGCTGGCAGAAAAATCCAATTGAGTGATTAAACAGTTCTTCATTTTCTGGCTTTATTTTTATGCTAACAAATTTGTTCTCTGAAAAGTGTCCACAAAGCCAAGTCTCTGATTAACACCTTTGTAAGGATGTTTTTTCACCTATTACTAAATTAAACTTGCTTCATTGGAAAGGCAGCAAGATGCATCCTCATTTCAATGTCTACTGAAATAATACAGGTTGACACCAGGAAACATTAACGCCACTGCATCCTTGCTGCTTTCTCATGTGGAAGTCTGTTTAATGTGAAAACAAGGTGATATCTAATTAGCACACAGGTAAGGAATTACGAAAATCTTTATTTAAGGGTGAAGATGTTTCTCACAAAATTGTTGCCCCAATGCATCATTGAAATTCAAGCTGGAAAGATGATTTTAATATATCACTTGTACATTTTGTATTGCTCTTCTGGTGACAATGTAGTTTTTTTGTCAATTACCATTTTAATAACAGGGTAAAGAAAATTAAGTGGATTTTTGAAAGAAAACTATACTGTCAATATACTATTAAAACAAATTAAAATGGTAAAAGTTATTGTACTTTAAGTAAAAATAAAAGAGCAAAAATATCAATCCCAGTTTTGATTACTTAAATTAACAAAAAAAATGCATATAGCAAAGGATAGTTTCAATCTGCCTACCTCTGGGTTATGGGTCCAGCATGCTTCCATTGCAGTACTCTGCTGCCCATGTAAGTGCAAGAGATCCTGAAGCACTCACTCATCATGGGAAAGTACCAATGTGTTTATTCGTTGGTTGATGGAAGAAACATCTTACAAAAACTCTCCAGATTATTGATTTTTTAATGTTTTTCTAGGAAACGTTCTAGATGTATGCTTATTAGCCTTTGTCAGTATGTACTTTTTGCAAAGTGTCTCTGTGGCGCAATCGGTTAGTGTGTTTGGCTATTAACCAAAAGGTTGGTGGTTCAATCCCACCCAGGGACGTAATTAACCTTGTGATCAGATTTTGGTGATATTTAAGTAGACAAGTCAAAATGTCAAACCTCCTCTTATGGTGTAGGGTACATGGCCTTCTCTGATGTAATCAGAGTTAGATTTGATTCAGTGATTTTATAAAAAACAGCTAGGAAGCACAATTTAGCAGTGGGTTGCAGAGAAAAAAAATATGCTGGCAGAAAAATCCAATTGAGTGATTAAACAGCTCTTTATTTTCTGGCTTTATTTTTATGCTAACAAATTTGTTCTCTGAAAAGTGTCCACAAAGCCAAGTCTCTGATTAACACCTTTGTAAGGATGGTTTTTCACCTATTACTAAATTAAACTTGCTTCATTGGAAAGGCAGCAAGATGCATCCTCATTTCAATGTCTACTGAAATAATACAGGTTGACACCAGGAAACATTAACGCCACTGCATCCTTGCTGCTTTCTCATGTGGAAGTCTGTTTAATGTGAAAACAAGGTGATATCTAATTAGCACACAGGTAAGGAATTAAGAAAATCTTTATTTAAGGGTGAAGATGTTTCTCACAAAATCGTTGCCCCAATGCATCATTGAAATTCAAGCTGGAAAGATGATTTTAATATATCACTTGTACATTTTGTATTGCTCTTCTGGTGACAATGTAGTTTGTTTTTGTCAATTACCATTTTAATAATAGGGTAAAGAAAATGAAGTGGATTTTTGAAAGAAAACAATACTGTCAATATACTATTAAAACAAATTAAAATGGTAACAGTTATTGTACTTTAAGTAAAAATAAAAGAGACAAAATATCAATCCCAGTTTTGGATTACTTTAATTAACAAAAAAAAAATGCATATAGCAGAGGATAGTTTCAATCTGCCTACCTCTGGGTTATGGGCCCAGCATGCTTCCATTGCAGTACTCTGCTGCACATGTAAGTTCAAGAGATCCTGAAGCACTCACTCATCATGGGAAAGTACCAATGTGTTTCTTCGTTGGTTGATGGAAGAAACATCTTACAAAAACTCTCCAGATTATTGACTTTTTAAAGTTTTTCTAGGAAACGTTTTAGATGAATGCTTATTAGCCTTTGTCAGTATGGACTTTTGCAAAGTGTCTCTGTGGCGCAATCAGTTAGTATGTATGACTATTAACCAAAAGGTTGGTGGTTCAATCCCACCCAGGGACCTAATTGACCTTGTTATCAGATTTTGGTGATCTTTAAGTAGACAAGTCAAAATTTCAAACCCCCTGTTATGGTGTAGGGTACCTGGCCTTCTCTGATGTAATCAGAGTTAGATTTGATTCAGTGATTTTATAAAAACAGCTAGGAAGCACAATTTAGCAGTGGGTTGCAGAGAAAAAAAATATGCTGGCAGAAAAATCCAATTGAGTGATTAAACAGCTCTTTATTTTCTGGCTTTATTTTTATGCTAACAAATTTGTTCTCTGAAAAGTGTCCACAAAGCCAAGTCTCTGATTAACACCTTTGTAAGGATGGTTTTTCACCTATTACTAAATTAAACTTGCTTCATTGGAAAGGCAGCAAGATGCATCCTCATTTCAATGTCTACTGAAATAATACAGGTTGACACCAGGAAACATTAACGCCACTGCATCCTTGCTGCTTTCTCATGTGGAAGTCTGTTTAATGTGAAAACAAGGTGATATCTAATTAGCACACAGGTAAGGAATTAAGAAAATCTTTATTTAAGGGTGAAGATGTTTCTCACAAAATCGTTGCCCCAATGCATCATTGAAATTCAAGCTGGAAAGATGATTTTAATATATCACTTGTACATTTTGTATTGCTCTTCTGGTGACAATGTAGTTTGTTTTTGTCAATTACCATTTTAATAATAGGGTAAAGAAATTTAAGTGGATTTTTGAAAGAAAACAATACTGTCAATATACTATTAAAACAAATTAAAATGGTAAAAGTTATTGTACTTTAAGTAAAAATAAAAGAGCCAAAATATCAATCCCAGTTTTGGATTACTTTAATTAACAAACAAAAAAATGCATATAGCAGAGGATAGTTTCAATCTGCCTACCTCTGGGTTATGGGCCCAGCATGCTTCCATTGCTGTACTCTGCTGCACATGTAAGTGCAAGAGATCCTGAAGCACTCACTCATCATGGGAAAGTACCAATGTGTTTCTTCGTTGGTTGATGGAAGAAACATCTTACAAAAACTCTCCAGATTATTGACTTTTTTAAGTTTTTCTAGGAAACGTTTTAGATGAATGCTTATTAGCCTTTGTCAGTATGAACTTTTGCAAAGTGTCTCTGTGGTGCAATCAGTTAGTATGTATGGCTATTAACCAAAAGGTTGGTGGTTTAATCCCACCCAGGGACCTAATTGACCTTGTTATCAGATTTTGGTGATCTTTAAGTAGACAAGTCAAATTTCATACCCCCTGTTATGGTGTAGGGTACCTGGCCTTCTCTGATGTAATCAGAGTTAGATTTGATTCAGTGATTTTATAAAAACATCTAGGAAGCACAATTTAGCAGTGGGTTGCAGAGAAAAAGAAATATGCTGGCAAAAAAATCAAATTGCGTGATTAAACAGCTCTTCATTTTCTGGCATTGTTTTTATGCTAACAAATTTGTTCTCTGAAAAGTGTCCACAAAGCCAAGTCTCTGATTAACACCTTTGTAGGGATGGTTTTTCACCTATTACTAAATTAAACTTGCTTCATTGGAAAGGCAGCAAGATGCATCCTCATTTCAATGTCTACTGAAATAATACAGGTTGACACCAGGAAACATTAACGCCACTGCATCCTTGCTGCTTTCTCATGTGGAAGTCTGTTTAATGTGAAAACAAGGTGATATCTAATTAGCACACAGGTAAGGAATTAAGAAAATCTTTATTTAAGGGTGAAGATGTTTCTCACAAAATCGTTGACCCAATGCATCATTGAAATTCAAGCTGGAAAGATGATTTTAATATATCACTTGTACATTTTGTATTGCTCTTCTGGTGACAATGTAGTTTGTTTTTGTCAATTACCATTTTAATAATAGGGTAAAGAAAATGAAGTGGATTTTTGAAAGAAAACAATACTGTCAATATACTATTAAAACAAATTAAAATGGTAAAAGTTATTGTACTTTAAGTAAAAATAAAAGAGACAAAATATCAATCCCAGTTTTGGATTACTTTAATTAACAAAAAAAAAATGCATATAGCAGAGGATAGTTTCAATCTGCCTACCTCTGGGTTATGGGCCCAGCATGCTTCCATTGCAGTACTCTGCTGCACATGTAAGTGCAAGAGATCCTGAAGCACTCACTCATCATGGGAAAGTACCAATGTGTTTCTTCGTTGGTTGATGGAAGAAACATCTTTCAAAAACTCTCCAGATTATTGACTTTTTAAAGTTTTTCTAGGAAACGTTTTAGATGAATGCTTATTAGCCTTTGTCAGTATGGACTTTTGCAAAGTGTCTCTGTGGCGCAATCAGTTAGTATGTATGGCTATTAACCAAAAGGTTGGTGGTTCAATCCCACCCAGGGACCTAATTGACCTTGTTATCAGATTTTGGTGATCTTTAAGTAGACAAGTCAAAATTTCAAACCTCCTGTTATGGTGTAGGGTACCTGGCCGTCTCTGATGTAATCAGAGTTAGATTTGATTCAGTGATTTTATAAAAACAGCTAGGAAGCACAATTTAGCAGTGGGTTGCAGAGAAAAAAAATATGCTGGCAGAAAAATCCAATTGAGTGATCAAACAGCTCTTTATTTTCTGGCTTTATTTTTATGCTAACAAATTTGTTCTCTGAAAAGTGTCCACAAAGCCAAGTCTCTGATTAACACCTTTGTAAGGATGGTTTTTCACCTATTACTAAATTAAACTTGCTTCATTGGAAAGGCAGCAAGATGCATCCTCATTTCAATGTCTACTGAAATAATACAGGTTGACACCAGGAAACATTAACGCCACTGCATCCTTGCTGCTTTCTCATGTGGAAGTCTGTTTAATGTGAAAACAAGGTGATATCTATTTAGCACACAGGTAAGGAATTAAGAAAATCTTTATTTAAGGGTGAAGATGTTTCTCACAAAATCGTTGCCCCAATGCATCATTGAAATTCAAGCTGGAAAGATGATTTTAATATATCACTTGTACATTTTGTATTGCTCTTCTGGTGACAATGTAGTTTGTTTTTGTCAATTACCATTTTAATAATAGGGTAAAGAAAATTAAGTGGATTTTTGAAAGAAAACAATACTGTCAATATACTATTAAAACAAATTAAAATGGTAAAAGTTATTGTACTTTAAGTAAAAATAAAAGAGCCAAAATATCAATCCCAGTTTTGGATTACTTTAATTAACAAACAAAAAAATGCATATAGCAGAGGATAGTTTCAATCTGCCTACCTCTGGGTTATGGGCCCAGCATGCTTCCATTGCTGTACTCTGCTGCACATGTAAGTGCAAGAGATCCTGAAGCACTCACTCATCATGGGAAAGTACCAATGTGTTTCTTCGTTGGTTGATAGAAGAAACATCTTACAAAAACTCTCCAGATTATTGATTTTTTAAGTTTTTCTAGGAAACGTTTTAGATGAATGCTTATTAGCCTTTGTCAGTATGAACTTTTGCAAAGTGTCTCTGTGGCGCAATCAGTTAGTATGTACGGCTATTAACCAAAAGGTTGGTGGTTCAATCCCACCCAGGGACCAAATTGACCTTGTTATCAGATTTTGGTGATCTTTAAGTAGACAAGTCAAATTTCATACCCCCTGTTATGGTGTAGGGTACCTGGCCTTCTCTGATGTAATTAGATTTGATTCAGTGATTTTATAAAAACATCTAGGAAGCACAATTTAGCAGTGGGTTGCAGAGAAAAAGAAATATGCTGGCAAAAAAATCAAATTGCGTGATTAAACAGCTCTTCATTTTCTGGCTTTATTTTTATGCTAACAAATTTGTTCTCTGAAAAGTGTCCACAAAGCCAAGTCTCTGATTAACACCTTTGTAGGGATGGTTTTTCACCTATTACTAAATTAAACTTGCTTCATTGGAAAGGCAGCAAGATGCATCCTCTTTTCAATGTCTACTGAAATAATACAGGTTGACACCAGGAAACATTAACGCCACTGCATCCTTGCTGCTTTCTCATGTGGAAGTCTGTTTAATGTGAAAACAAGGTGATATCTAATTAGCACACAGGTAAGGAATTAAGAAAATCTTTATTTAAGGGTGAAGATGTTTCTCACAAAATTGTTGCCCCAATGCATCATTGAAATTCAAGCTGGAAAGATGATTTTAATATATCACTTGTACATTTTGTATTGCTCTTCTGGTGACAATGTAGTTTTTTTTGTGAATTACCATTTTAATAATAGGGTAAAGAAAATTAAGTGGATTTTTGAAAGAAAACTATACTGTCAATATACTATTAAAACAAATTAAAATGGTAAAAGTTATTGTACTTTAAGTAAAAATAAAAGAGCAAAAATATCAATTCCAGTTTTGATTACTTAAATTAACAAAAAAAATGCATATAGCAAAGGATAGTTTCAATCTGCCTACCTCTGGGTTAAGGGTCCAGCATGCTTCCATTGCAGTACTCTGCTGCACATGTAAGTGCAAGAGATCCTGAAGCACTCACTCATCATGGGAAAATACCAATGTGTTTATTCATTGGTTGATGGAAGAAACATCTTACAAAAACTCTCCAGATTATTGATTTTTTAATGTTTTTCTAGGAAACGTTCTAGATGTATGCTTATTAGCCTTTGTCAGTATGTACTGTTTGCAAAGTGTCTCGGTGGCGCAATCGGTTAGTGTGTTCAGCTATTAACCAAAAGTTTGGTGGTTCAATCCCACCCAGGGACGTAATTGACCTTGTGATCAGATTTTGGTGATCTTTAAGTAGACAAGTCAAAATTTCAAACCCCCTCTTATTGTGTAGGGTACCTGGCCTTCTCTGATGTAATCAGAGTTAGATTTGATTCAGTGATTTAAAAAAAAACAGCTAGGAAGCACAATTTAGCAGTGGGTTGCAGAGAAAAAAAATATGCTGGCAGAAAAATCCAATTGAGTGATTAAACAGTTCTTCATTTTCTGGCTTTATTTTTATGCTAACAAATTTGTTCTCTGAAAAGTGTCCACAAAGCCAAGTCTCTGATTAACACCTTTGTAAGGATGTTTTTTCACCTATTACTAAATTAAACTTGCTTCATTGGAAAGGCAGCAAGATGCATCCTCATTTCAATGTCTACTGAAATAATACAGGTTGACACCAGGAAACATTAACGCCACTGCATCCTTGCTGCTTTCTCATGTGGAAGTCTGTTTAATGTGAAAACAAGGTGATATCTAATTAGCACACAGGTAAGGAATTACGAAAATCTTTATTTAAGGGTGAAGATGTTTCTCACAAAATTGTTGCCCCAATGCATCATTGAAATTCAAGCTGGAAAGATGATTTTAATATATCACTTGTACATTTTGTATTGCTCTTCTGGTGACAATGTAGTTTTTTTGTCAATTACCATTTTAATAACAGGGTAAAGAAAATTAAGTGGATTTTTGAAAGAAAACTATACTGTCAATATACTATTAAAACAAATTAAAATGGTAAAAGTTATTGTACTTTAAGTAAAAATAAAAGAGCAAAAATATCAATCCCAGTTTTGATTACTTAAATTAACAAAAAAAATGCATATAGCAAAGGATAGTTTCAATCTGCCTACCTCTGGGTTATGGGTCCAGCATGCTTCCATTGCAGTACTCTGCTGCCCATGTAAGTGCAAGAGATCCTGAAGCACTCACTCATCATGGGAAAGTACCAATGTGTTTATTCGTTGGTTGATGGAAGAAACATCTTACAAAAACTCTCCAGATTATTGATTTTTTTATGTTTTTCTAGGAAACGTTCTAGATGTATGCTTATTAGCCTTTGTCAGTATGTACTTTTTGCAAAGTGTCTCTGTGGCGCAATCGGTTAGTGTGTTTGGCTATTAACCAAAAGGTTGGTGGTTCAATCCCACCCAGGGACGTAATTAACCTTGTGATCAGATTTTGGTGATATTTAAGTAGACAAGTCAAAATGTCAAACCTCCTCTTATGGTGTAGGGTACATGGCCTTCTCTGATGTAATCAGAGTTAGATTTGATTCAGTGATTTTACAAAAAACAGCTAGGAAGCACAATTTAGCAGTGGGTTGCAGAGAAAAAAAATATGCTGGCAGAAAAATCCAATTGAGTGATTAAACAGCTCTTTATTTTCTGGCTTTATTTTTATGCTAACAAATTTGTTCTCTGAAAAGTGTCCACAAAGCCAAGTCTCTGATTAACACCTTTGTAAGGATGGTTTTTCACCTATTACTAAATTAAACTTGCTTCATTGGAAAGGCAGCAAGATGCATCCTCATTTCAATGTCTACTGAAATAATACAGGTTGACACCAGGAAACATTAACGCCACTGCATCCTTGCTGCTTTCTCATGTGGAAGTCTGTTTAATGTGAAAACAAGGTGATATCTAATTAGCACACAGGTAAGGAATTAAGAAAATCTTTATTTAAGGGTGAAGATGTTTCTCACAAAATCGTTGCCCCAATGCATCATTGAAATTCAAGCTGGAAAGATGATTTTAATATATCACTTGTACATTTTGTATTGCTCTTCTGGTGACAATGTAGTTTGTTTTTGTCAATTACCATTTTAATAATAGGGTAAAGAAAATTAAGTGGATTTTTGAAAGAAAACAATACTGTCAATATACTATTAAAACAAATTAAAATGGTAAAAGTTATTGTACTTTAAGTAAAAATAAAAGAGCCAAAATATCAATCCCAGTTTTGGATTACTTTAATTAACAAACAAAAAAATGCATATAGCAGATTATAGTTTCAATCTGCCTACCTCTGGGTTATGGGCCCAGCATGCTTCCATTGCTGTACTCTGCTGCACATGTAAGTGCAAGAGATCCTGAAGCACTCACTCATCATGGGAAAGTACCAATGTGTTTCTTCGTTGGTTGATGGAAGAAACATCTTACAAAAACTCTCCAGATTATTGACTTTTTTAAGTTTTTCTAGGAAACGTTTTAGATGAATGCTTATTAGCATTTGTCAGTATGTACTTTTGCAAAGTGTTTCTGTGGCGCAATCAGTTAGTGTGTACGGCTATTAACCAAAAGGTTGGTGGTTCAATCCCACCCAGGGATGTAATTGACCTTGTTATCAGATTTTGGTGATCTTTAAGTAGACAAGTCAAATTTCATACCCCCTGTTATGGTGTAGGGTACCTGGCCTTCTCTGATGTAATCAGAGTTAGATTTGATTCAGTGATTTTATAAAAACATCTAGGAAGCACAATTTAGCAGTGGGTTGCAGAGAAAAAGAAATATGCTGGCAAAAAAATCAAATTGCGTGATTAAACAGCTCTTCATTTTCTGGCTTTATTTTTATGCTAACAAATTTGTTCTCTGAAAAGTGTCCACAAAGCCAAGTCTCTGATTAACACCTTTGTAAGGATGGTTTTTCACCTATTACTAAATTAAACTTGCTTCATTGGAAAGGCAGCAAGATGCATCCTCATTTCAATGTCTACTGAAATAATACAGGTTGACACCAGGAAACATTAACGCCACTGCATCCTTGCTGCTTTCTCATGTGGAAGTCTGTTTAATGTGAAAACAAGGTGATATCTAATTAGCACACAGGTAAGGAATTAAGAAAATCTTTATTTAAGGGTGAAGATGTTTCTCACAAAATCGTTGCCCCAATGCATCATTGAAATTCAAGCTGGAAAGATGATTTTAATATATCACTTGTACATTTTGTATTGCTCTTCTGGTGACAATGTAGTTTGTTTTTGTCAATTACCATTTTAATAATAGGGTAAAGAAAATGAAGTGGATTTTTGAAAGAAAACAATACTGTCAATATACTATTAAAACAAATTAAAATGGTAAAAGTTATTGTACTTTAAGTAAAAATAAAAGAGACAAAATATCAATCCCAGTTTTGGATTACTTTAATTAACAAACAAAAAAATGCATATAGCAGAGGATAGTTTCAATCTGCCTACCTCTGGGTTATGGGCCCAGCATGCTTCCATTGCTGTACTCTGCTGCACATGTAAGTGCAAGAGATCCTGAAGCACTCACTCATCATGGGAAAGTACCAATGTGTTTCTTCGTTGGTTGATAGAAGAAACATCTTACAAAAACTCTCCAGATTATTGACTTTTTTAAGTTTTTCTAGGAAACGTTTTAGATGAATGCTTATTAGCATTTGTCAGTATGTACTTTTTGCAAAGTGTCTCTGTGGCGCAATCAGTTAGTGTGTACGGCTATTAACCAAAAGGTTGGTGGTTCAATCCCACCCAGGGACGTAATTGACCTTGTTATCAGATTTTGGTGATCTTTAAGTAGACAAGTCAAATTTCATACCCCCTGTTATGGTGTAGGGTACCTGGCCTTCTCTGATGTAATCAGAGTTAGATTTGATTCAGTGATTTTATAAAAACATCTAGGAAGCACAATTTAGCAGTGGGTTGCAGAGAAAAAGAAATATGCTGGCAAAAAAATCAAATTGCGTGATTAAACAGCTCTTCATTTTCTGGCTTTATTTTTATGCTAACAAATTTGTTCTCTGAAAAGTGTCCACAAAGCCAAGTCTCTGATTAATACCTTTATAAGGAAGGTTTTTCACCTATTACTAAATTAAACTTGCTTCATTGGAAAGGCAGCAAGATGCATCCTCATTTCAATGTCTACTGAAATAATACAGGTTGACACCAGGAAACATTAACGCCACTGCATCCTTGCTGCTTTCTCATGTGGAAGTCTGTTTAATGTGAAAACAAGGTGATATCTAATTAGCACACAGGTAAGGAATTAAGAAAATCTTTATTTAAGGGTGAAGATGTTTCTCACAAAATCGTTGCCCCAATGCATCATTGAAATTCAAGCTGGAAAGATGATTTTAATATATCACTTGTACATTTTGTATTGCTCTTCTGGTGACAATGTAGTTTGTTTTTGTCAATTACCATTTTAATAATAGGGTAAAGAAAATGAAGTGGATTTTTGAAAGAAAACAATACTGTCAATATACTATTAAAACAAATTAAAATGGTAAAAGTTATTGTACTTTAAGTAAAAATAAAAGAGACAAAATATCAATCCCAGTTTTGGATTACTTTAATTAACAAACAAAAAAATGCATATAGCAGAGGATAGTTTCAATCTGCCTACCTCTGGGTTATGGGCCCAGCATGCTTCCATTGCTGTACTCTGCTGCACATGTAAGTGCAAGAGATCCTGAAGCACTCACTCATCATGGGAAAGTACCAATGTGTTTCTTCGTTGGTTGATAGAAGAAACATCTTACAAAAACTCTCCAGATTATTGACTTTTTTAAGTTTTTCTAGGAAACGTTTTAGATGAATGCTTATTAGCATTTGTCAGTATGTACTTTTTGCAAAGTGTCTCTGTGGCGCAATCAGTTAGTGTGTACGGCTATTAACCAAAAGGTTGGTGGTTCAATCCCACCCAGGGACGTAATTGACATTGTTATCAGATTTTGGTGATCTTTAAGTAGACAAGTCAAATGTCATACCCCCTGTTATGGTGTAGGGTACCTGGCCTTCTCTGATGTAATCAGAGTTAGATTTGATTCAGTGATTTTATAAAAACATCTAGGAAGCACAATTTAGCAGTGGGTTGCAGAGAAAAAGAAATATGCTGGCAAAAAAACCAAATTGCGTGATTAAACAGCTCTTCATTTTCTAGCTTTATTTTTATGCTAACAAATTTGTTCTCTGAAAAGTGTCCACAAAGCCAAGTCTCTGATTAACACCTTTGTAGGGATGGTTTTTCACCTATTACTAAATTAAACTTGCTTCATTGGAAAGGCAGCAAGATGTATCCTCATTTCAATGTCTACTGAAATAATACAGGTTGACACCAGGAAACATTAACGCCACTGCATCCTTGCTGCTTTCTCATGTGGAAGTCTGTTTAATGTGAAAACAAGGTGATATCTAATTAGCACACAGGTAAGGAATTAAGAAAATCTTTATTTAAGGGTGAAGATGTTTCTCACAAAATCGTTGCCCCAATGCATCATTGAAATTCAATCTGGAAAGATGATTTTAATATATCACTTGTACATTTTGTATTGCTCTTCTGGTGACAATGTAGTTTGTTTTTGTCAATTACCATTTTAATAATAGGGTAAAGAAAATGAAGTGGATTTTTGAAAGAAAACAATACTGTCAATATACTATTAAAACAAATTAAAATGGTAAAAGTTATTGTACTTTAAGTAAAAATAAAAGAGACAAAATATCAATCCCAGTTTTGGATTACTTTAATTAACAAACAAAAAAATGCATATAGCAGAGGATAGTTTCAATCTGCCTACCTCTGGGTTATGGGCCCAGCATGCTTCCATTGCTGTACTCTGCTGCACATGTAAGTGCAAGAGATCCTGAAGCACTCACTCATCATGGGAAAGTACCAATGTGTTTCTTCGTTGGTTGATAGAAGAAACATCTTACAAAAACTCTCCAGATTATTGACTTTTTTAAGTTTTTCTAGGAAACGTTTTAGATGAATGCTTATTAGCATTTGTCAGTATGTACTTTTTGCAAAGTGTCTCTGTGGCGCAATCAGTTAGTGTGTACGGCTATTAACCAAAAGGTTGGTGGTTCAATCCCACCCAGGGACGTAATTGACATTGTTATCAGATTTTGGTGATCTTTAAGTAGACAAGTCAAATGTCATACCCCCTGTTATGGTGTAGGGTACCTGGCCTTCTCTGATGTAATCAGAGTTAGATTTGATTCAGTGATTTTATAAAAACATCTAGGAAGCACAATTTAGCAGTGGGTTGCAGAGAAAAAGAAATATGCTGGCAAAAAAACCAAATTGCGTGATTAAACAGCTCTTCATTTTCTAGCTTTATTTTTATGCTAACAAATTTGTTCTCTGAAAAGTGTCCACAAAGCCAAGTCTCTGATTAACACCTTTGTAGGGATGGTTTTTCACCTATTACTAAATTAAACTTGCTTCATTGGAAAGGCAGCAAGATGTATCCTCATTTCAATGTCTACTGAAATAATACAGGTTGACACCAGGAAACATTAACGCCACTGCATCCTTGCTGCTTTCTCATGTGGAAGTCTGTTTAATGTGAAAAAAGGTGATATCTAATTAGCACACAGGTAAGGAATTAAGAAAATCTTTATTTAAGGGTGAAGATGTTTCTCACAAAATCGTTGCCCCAATGCATCATTGAAATTCAAGCTGGAAAGATGATTTTAATATATCACTTGTACATTTTGTATTGCTCTTCTGGTGACAATGTAGTTTGTTTTTGTCAATTACCATTTTAATAATAGGGTAAAGAAAATGAAGTGGATTTTTGAAAGAAAACAATACTGTCAATATACTATTAAAACAAATTAAAATGGTAAAAGTTATTGTACTTTAAGTAAAAATAAAAGAGACAAAATATCAATCCCAGTTTTGGATTACTTTAATTAACAAAAAAAAATGCATATAGCAGAGGATAGTTTCAATCTGCCTACCTCTGGGTTATGGGCCCAGCATGCTTCCATTGCTGTACTCTGCTGCACATGTAAGTGCAAGAGATCCTGAAGCACTCACTCATCATGGGAAAGTACCAATGTGTTTCTTCGTTGGTTGATGGAAGAAACATCTTACAAAAACTCTCCAGATTATTGACTTTTTTAAGTTTTTCTAGGAAACGTTTTAGATGAATGCTTATTAGCATTTGTCAGTATGTACTTTTGCAAAGTGTCTCTGTGGCGCAATCAGTTAGTGTGTACGGCTATTAACCAAAAGGTTGGTGGTTCAATCCCACCCAGGGACGTAATTGACCTTGTTATCAGATTTTGGTGATCTTTAAGTAGACAAGTCAAATTTCATACCCCCTGTTATGGTGTAGGGTACCTGGCCTTCTCTGATGTAATCAGAGTTAGATTTGATTCAGTGATTTTATAAAAACATCTAGGAAGCACAATTTAGCAGTGGGTTGCAGAGAAAAAGAAATATGCTGGCAAAAAAATCAAATTGCGTGATTAAACAGCTCTTCATTTTCTGGCTTTATTTTTATGCTAACAAATTTGTTCTCTGAAAAGTGTCCACAAAGCCAAGTCTCTGATTAACACCTTTGTAGGGATGGTTTTTCACCTATTACTAAATTAAACTTGCTTCATTGGAAAGGCAGCAAGATGTATCCTCATTTCAATGTCTACTGAAATAATACAGGTTGACACCAGGAAACATTAACGCCACTGCATCCTTGCTGCTTTCTCATGTGGAAGTCTGTTTAATGTGAAAACAAGGTGATATCTAATTAGCACACAGGTAAGGAATTAAGAAAATCTTTATTTAAGGGTGAAGATGTTTCTCACAAAATTGTTGACCCAATGCATCATTGAAATTCAAGCTGGAAAGATGATTTTAATATATCACTTGTACATTTTGTATTGCTCTTCTGGTGACAATGTAGTTTGTTTTTGTCAATTACCATTTTAATAATAGGGTAAAGAAAATGAAGTGGATTTTTGAAAGAAAACAATACTGTCAATATACTATTAAAACAAATTAAAATGGTAAAAGTTATTGTACTTTAAGTAAAAATAAAAGAGACACAATATCAATCCCAGTTTTGGATTACTTTAATTAACAAAAAAAATGCATATAGCAGAGGATAGTTTCAATCTGCCTACCTCTGGGTTATGGGCCCAGCATGCTTCCATTGCAGTACTCTGCTGCACATGTAAGTGCAAGAGATCCTGAAGCACTCACTCATCATGGGAAAGTACCAATGTGTTTCTTCGTTGGTTGATGGAAGAAACATCTTACAAAAACTCTCCAGATTATTGACTTTTTAAAGTTTTTCTAGGAAACGTTTTAGATGAATGCTTATTAGCCTTTGTCAGTATGGACTTTTGCAAAGTGTCTCTGTGGCGCAATCGGTTAGTGTGTTTGGCTATTAACCAAAAGGTTGGTGGTTCAATCCCACCCAGGGATGTAATTAACCTTGTGATCAGATTTTGGTGATATTTAAGGAGACAAGTCAAAATTTCAAACCTCCTCTTATGGTGTAGGGTACATGGCCTTCTCTGATGTAATCAGAGTTAGATTTGATTCAGTGATTTTATAAAAAACAGCTAGGAAGCACAATTTAGCAGTGGGTTGCAGAGAAATAAAATATGCTGGCAGAAAAATCCAATCGAGTGATTAAACAGCTCTTCATTTTCTGGCTTTATTTTTATGCTAACAAATTTGTTCTCTGAAAAGTGTCCACAAAGCCAAGTCTCTGATTAACACCTTTGTAAGGATTGTTTTTCACCTATTACTAAATTAAACTTGATTCATTGGAAAGGCAGCAAGATGCATCCTCATTTCAATGTGTACTGAAATAATACAAGTTGACACCAGGAAACATTAACGCCACTGCATCCTTGCTGCTTTCTCATGTGGAAGTCTGTTTAATGTGAAAACAAGGTGATATCTAATTAGCACACAGGTAAGGAATTAAGAAAATCTTTATTTAAGGGTGAAGATGTTTCTCACAAAATTGTTGACCCAATGCAACATTGAAATTCAAGCTGGAAAGATGATTTTAATATATCACTTGTACATTTTGTATTGCTCTTCTGGTGACAATGTAGTTTGTTTTTGTCAATTACCATTTTAATAATAGGGTAAAGAAAATGAAGTGGATTTTTGAAAGAAAACAATACTGTCAATATACTATTAAAACAAATTAAAATGGTAAACGTTATTGTACTTTAAGTAAAAATAAAAGAGACAAAATATCAATCCCAGTTTTGGATTACTTTAACAAAAAAAAATGCATATAGCAGAGGATAGTTTCAATCTGCCTACCTCTCGGTTATGAGCCCAGCATGCTTCCATTGCAGTACTCTGCTGCACATGTAAGTTCAAGAGATCCTGAAGCACTCACTCATCATGGGAAAGTACCAATGTGTTTCTTCGTTGGTTGATGGAAGAAACATCTTACAAAAACTCTCCAGATTATTGACTTTTTAAAGTTTTTCTAGGAAACGTTTTAGATGAATGCTTATTAGCCTTTGTCAGTATGGACTTTTGCAAAGTGTCTCTGTGGTGCAATCAGTTAGCGTGTACGGCTATTAACCAAAAGGTTGGTGGTTCAATCCCACCCAGGGACCTAATTGACCTTGTTATCAGATTTTGGTGATCTTTAAGTAGACAAGTCAAATTTCATACTCCCTGTTATGGTGTAGGGTACCTGGCCTTCTCTGATGTAATCAGAGTTAGATTTGATTCAGTGATTTTATAAAAACATCTAGGAAGCACAATTTAGCAGTGGGTTGCAGAGAAAAAGAAATATGCTGGCAAAAAAATCAAATTGCGTGATTAAACAGCTCTTCATTTTCTGGCTTTATTTTTATGCTAACAAATTTGTTCTCTGAAAAGTGTCCACAAAGCCAAGTCTCTGATTAACACCTTTGTAGGGATGGTTTTTCACCTATTACTAAATTAAACTTGCTTCATTGGAAAGGCAGCAAGATGTATCCTCATTTCAATGTCTACTGAAATAATACAGGTTGACACCAGGAAACATTAACGCCACTGCATCCTTGCTGCTTTCTCATGTGGAAGTCTGTTTAATGTGAAAACAAGGTGATATCTAATTAGCACACAGGTAAGGAATTAAGAAAATCTTTATTTAAGGGTGAAGATGTTTCTCACAAAATTGTTGACCCAATGCATCATTGAAATTCAAGCTGGAAAGATGATTTTAATATATCACTTGTACATTTTGTATTGCTCTTCTGGTGACAATGTAGTTTGTTTTTGTCAATTACCATTTTAATAATAGGGTAAAGAAAATGAAGTGGATTTTTGAAAGAAAACAATACTGTCAATATACTATTAAAACAAATTAAAATGGTAAAAGTTATTGTACTTTAAGTAAAAATAAAAGAGACACAATATCAATCCCAGTTTTGGATTACTTTAATTAACAAAAAAAATGCATATAGCAGAGGATAGTTTCAATCTGCCTACCTCTGGGTTATGGGCCCAGCATGCTTCCATTGCAGTACTCTGCTGCACATGTAAGTGCAAGAGATCCTGAAGCACTCACTCATCATGGGAAAGTACCAATGTGTTTCTTCGTTGGTTGATGGAAGAAACATCTTACAAAAACTCTCCAGATTATTGACTTTTTAAAGTTTTTCTAGGAAACGTTTTAGATGAATGCTTATTAGCCTTTGTCAGTATGGACTTTTGCAAAGTGTCTCTGTGGCGCAATCGGTTAGTGTGTTTGGCTATTAATCAAAAGGTTGGTGGTTCAATCCCACCCAGGGATGTAATTAACCTTGTGATCAGATTTTGGTGATATTTAAGGAGACAAGTCAAAATTTCAAACCTCCTCTTATGGTGTAGGGTACATGGCCTTCTCTGATGTAATCAGAGTTAGATTTGATTCAGTGATTTTATAAAAAACAGCTAGGAAGCACAATTTAGCAGTGGGTTGCAGAGAAAAAAAATATGCTGGCAGAAAAATCCAATCGAGTGATTAAACAGCTCTTCATTTTCTGGCTTTATTTTTATGCTAACAAATTTGTTCTCTGAAAAGTGTCCACAAAGCCAAGTCTCTGATTAACACCTTTGTAAGGATGGTTTTTCACCTATTACTAAATTAAACTTGCTTCATTGGAAAGGCAGCAAGATGCATCCTCATTTCAATGTCTACTGAAATAATACAAGTTGACACCAGGAAACATTAACGCCACTGCATCCTTGCTGCTTTCTCATGTGGAAGTCTGTTTAATGTGAAAACAAGGTGATATCTAATTAGCACACAGGTAAGGAATTAAGAAAATCTTTATTTAAGGGTGAAGATGTTTCTCACAAAATTGTTGACCCAATGCAACATTGAAATTCAAGCTGGAAAGATGATTTTAATATATCACTTGTACATTTTGTATTGCTCTTCTGGTGACAATGTAGTTTGTTTTTGTCAATTACCATTTTAATAATAGGGTAAAGAAAATGAAGTGGATTTTTGAAAGAAAACAATACTGTCAATATACTATTAAAACAAATTAAAATGGTAAACGTTATTGTACTTTAAGTAAAAATAAAAGAGACAAAATATCAATCCCAGTTTTGGATTACTTTAACAAAAAAAAAATGCATATAGCAGAGGATAGTTTCAATCTGCCTACCTCTCGGTTATGAGCCCAGCATGCTTCCATTGCAGTACTCTGCTGCACATGTAAGTTCAAGAGATCCTGAAGCACTCACTCATCATGGGAAAGTACCAATGTGTTTCTTCGTTGGTTGATGGAAGAAACATCTTACAAAAACTCTCCAGATTATTGACTTTTTAAAGTTTTTCTAGGAAACGTTTTAGATGAATGCTTATTAGCCTTTGTCAGTATGGACTTTTGCAAAGTGTCTCTGTGGCGCAATCAGTTAGTATGTACGGCTATTAACCAAAAGGTTGGTGGTTCAATCCCACCCAGGGACCTAATTTACCTTGTTATCAGATTTTGGTGATCTTTAAGTAGACAAGTCAAAATTTCAAACCCCCTGTTATGGTGTAGGGTACCTGGCCTTCTCTGATGTAATCAGAGTTAGATTTGATTCAGTGATTTTATAAAAACAGATAGGAAGCACAATTTAGCAGTGGGTTGCAGAGAAAAAAAATATGCTGGCAGAAAAATCCAATTGCGTGATTAAACAGCTCTTTATTTTCTGGCTTTATTTTTATGCTAACAAATTTGTTCTCTGAAAAGTGTCCACAAAGCCAAGTCTCTGATTAACACCTTTGTAAGGATGGTTTTTCACCTATTACTAAATTAAACTTGCTTCATTGGAAAGGCAGCAAGATGCATCCTCATTTCAATGTCTACTGAAATAATACAGGTTGACACCAGGAAACATTAACGCCACTGCATCCTTGCTGCTTTCTCATGTGGAAGTCTGTTAAATGTGAAAACAAGGTGATATCTAATTAGCACACAGGTAAGGAATTAAGAAAATCTTTATTTAAGGGTGAAGATGTTTCTCACAAAATCGTTGCCCCAATGCATCATTGAAATTCAAGCTGGAAAGATGATTTTAATATATCACTTGTACATTTTGTTTTGCTCTTCTGGTGACAATGTAGTTTGTTTTTGTCAATTACCATTTTAATAATAGGGTAAAGAAAATGAAGTGGATTTTTGAAAGAAAACAATACTGTCAATATACTATTAAAACAAATTAAAATGGTAAAAGTTATTGTACTTTAAGTAAAAATAAAAGAGCCAAAATATCAATCCCAGTTTTGGATTACTTTAATTAACAAACAAAAAAATGCATATAGCAGAGGATAGTTTCAATCTGCCTACCTCTGGGTTATGGGCCCAGCATGCTTCCATTGCTGTACTCTGCTGCACATGTAAGTGCAAGAGATCCTGAAGCACTCACTCATCATGGGAAAGTACCAATGTGTTTCTTCGTTGGTTGATAGAAGAAACATCTTACAAAAACTCTCCAGATTATTGACTTTTTTAAGTTTTTCTAGGAAACGTTTTAGATGAATGCTTATTAGCATTTGTCAGTATGTACTTTTTGCAAAGTGTCTCTGTGGCGCAATCAGTTAGTGTGTACGGCTATTGACCAAAAGGTTGGTGGTTCAATCCCACCCAGGGACGTAATTGACCTTGTTATCAGATTTTGGTGATCTTTAAGTAGACAAGTCAAATTTCATACCCCCTGTTATGGTGTAGGGTACCTGGCCTTCTCTGATGTAATCAGAGTTAGATTTGATTCAGTGATTTTATAAAAACATCTAGGAAGCACAATTTAGCAGTGGGTTGCAGAGAAAAAGAAATATGCTGGCAAAAAAACCAAATTGCGTGATTAAACAGCTCTTCATTTTCTGGCTTTATTTTAATGCTAACAAATTTGTTCTCTGAAAAGTGTCCACAAAGCCAAGTCTCTGATTAACACCTTTGTAGGGATGGTTTTTCACCTATTACTAAATTAAACTTGCTTCATTGGAAAGGCAGCAAGATGTATCCTCATTTCAATGTCTACTGAAATAATACAGGTTGACACCAGGAAACATTAACGCCACTGCATCCTTGCTGCTTTCTCATGTGGAAGTCTGTTTAATGTGAAAACAAGGTGATATCTAATTAGCACACAGGTAAGGAATTAAGAAAATCTTTATTTAAGGGTGAAGATGTTTCTCACAAAATTGATGACCCAATGCAACATTGAAATTCAAGCTGGAAAGATGATTTTAATATATCACTTGTACATTTTGTTTTGCTCTTCTGGTGACAATGTAGTTTGTTTTTGTCAATTACCATTTTAATAATAGGGTAAAGAAAATGAAGTGGATTTTTGAAAGAAAACAATACTGTCAATATACTATTAAAACAAATTAAAATGGTAAAAGTTATTGTACTTTAAGTAAAAATAAAAGAGCCAAAATATCAATCCCAGTTTTGGATTACTTTAATTAACAAACAAAAAAATGCATATAGCAGAGGATAGTTTCAATCTGCCTACCTCTGGGTTATGGGCCCAGCATGCTTCCATTGCTGTACTCTGCTGCACATGTAAGTGCAAGAGATCCTGAAGCACTCACTCATCATGGGAAAGTACCAATGTGTTTCTTCGTTGGTTGATAGAAGAAACATCTTACAAAAACTCTCCAGATTATTGATTTTTTTAAGTTTTTCTAGGAAACGTTTTAGATGAATGCTTATTAGCATTTGTCAGTATGTACTTTTGCAAAGTGTCTCTGTGGCGCAATCAGTTAGTGTGTACGACTATTAACCAAAAGGTTGGTGGTTCAATCCCACCCAGGGACGTAATTGACCTTGTTATCAGATTTTGGTGATCTTTAAGTAGACAAGTCAAATTTCATACCCCCTGTTATGGTGTAGGGTACCTGGCCTTCTCTGATGTAATCAGAGTTAGATTTGATTCAGTGATTTTATAAAAACATCTAGGAAGCACAATTTAGCAGTGGGTTGCAGAGAAAAAGAAATATGCTGGCAAAAAAATCAAATTGCGTGATTAAACAGCTCTTCATTTTCTGGCTTTATTTTTATGCTAACAAATTTGTTCTCTGAAAAGTGTCCACAAAGCCAAGTCTCTGATTAACACCTTTGTAGGGATGGTTTTTCACCTATTACTAAATTAAACTTGCTTCATTGGAAAGGCAGCAAGATGTATCCTCATTTCAATGTCTACTGAAATAATACAGGTTGACACCAGGAAACATTAACGCCACTGCATCCTTGCTGCTTTCTCATGTGGAAGTCTGTTTAATGTGAAAACAAGGTGATATCTAATTAGCACACAGGTAAGGAATTAAGAAAATCTTTATTTAAGGGTGAAGATGTTTCTCACAAAATTGTTGACCCAATGCATCATTGAAATTCAAGCTGGAAAGATGATTTTAATATATCACTTGTACATTTTGTATTGCTCTTCTGGTGACAATGTAGTTTGTTTTTGTCAATTACCATTTTAATAATAGGGTAAAGAAAATGAAGTGGATTTTTGAAAGAAAACAATACTGTCAATATACTATTAAAACAAATTAAAATGGTAAAAGTTATTGTACTTTAAGTAAAAATAAAAGAGACAAAATATCAATCCCAGTTTTGGATTACTTTAATTAACAAAAAAAATGCATATAGCAGAGGATAGTTTCAATCTGCCTACCTCTGGGTTATGGGCCCAGCATGCTTCCATTGCAGTACTCTGCTGCACATGTAAGTGCAAGAGATCCTGAAGCACTCACTCATCATGGGAAAGTACCAATGTGTTTCTTCGTTGGTTGATGGAAGAAACATCTTACAAAAACTCTCCAGATTATTGACTTTTTAAAGTTTTTCTAGGAAACGTTTTAGATGAATGCTTATTAGCCTTTGTCAGTATGGACTTTTGCAAAGTGTCTCTGTGGCGCAATCGGTTAGTGTGTTTGGCTATTAACCAAAAGGTTGGTGGTTCAATCCCACCCAGGGACGTAATTAACCTTGTGATCAGATTTTGGTGATATTTAAGTAGACAAGTCAAAATTTCAAACCTCCTCTTATGGTGTAGGGTACATGGCCTTCTCTGATGTAATCAGAGTTAGATTTGATTCAGTGATTTTATAAAAAACAGCTAGGAAGCACAATTTAGCAGTGGGTTGCAGAGAAAAAAAATATGCTGGCAGAAAAATCCAATCGAGTGATTAAACAGCTCTTCATTTTCTGGCTTTATTTTTATGCTAACAAATTTGTTCTCTGAAAAGTGTCCACAAAGCCAAGTCTCTGATTAACACCTTTGTAAGGATGGTTTTTCACCTATTACTAAATTAAACTTGCTTCATTGGAAAGGCAGCAAGATGCATCCTCATTTCAATGTCTACTGAAATAATACAGGTTGACACCAGGAAA
This sequence comes from Pseudophryne corroboree, assembly GCF_028390025.1. Classification (NCBI taxonomy): domain Eukaryota; kingdom Metazoa; phylum Chordata; class Amphibia; order Anura; family Myobatrachidae; genus Pseudophryne; species Pseudophryne corroboree. The sequence goes on along the minus strand of NW_026970138.1, from coordinate 67,885 downwards.
CATTAACGCCACTGCATCCTTGCAGCTTTCTCATGTGGAAGTCTGTTTAATGTGAAAACAAGGTGATATCTAATTAGCACACAGGTAAGGAATTAAGAAAATCTTTATTTAAGGGTGAAGATGTTTCTCACAAAATCGTTGCCCCAATGCATCATTGAAATTCAAGCTGGAAAGATGATTTTAATATATCACTTGTACATTTTGTATTGCTCTTCTGGTGACAATGTAGTTTGTTTTTGTCAATTACCATTTTAATAATAGGGTAAAGAAAATGAAGTGGATTTTTGAAAGAAAACAATACTGTCAATATACTATTAAAACAAATTAAAATGGTAAAAGTTATTGTACTTTAAGTAAAAATAAAAGAGCCAAAATATCAATCCCAGTTTTGGATTACTTTAATTAACAAAAAAAAAATGCATATAGCAGAGGATAGTTTTAATCTGCCTACCTCTGGGTTATGGGCCCAGCATGCTTCCATTGCTGTACTCTGCTGCACATGTAAGTGCAAGAGATCCTGAAGCACTCACTCATCATGGGAAAGTACCAATGTGTTCCTTCGTTGGTTGATAGAAGAAACATCTTACAAAAACTCTCCAGATTATTGACTTTTTTAAGTTTTTCTAGGAAACGTTTTAGATGAATGCTTATTAGCATTTGTCAGTATGTACTTTTTGCAAAGTGTCTCTGTGGCGCAATCAGTTAGTATGTACGGCTATTAACCAAAAGGTTGGTGGTTCAATCCCACCCAGGGACCTAATTGACCTTGTTATCAGATTTTGGTGATCTTTAAGTAGACAAGTCAAAATTTCAAACCCCCTGTTATGGTGTAGGGTACCTGGCCTTCTCTGATGTAATCAGAGTTAGATTTGATTCAGTGATTTTATAAAAACAGCTAGGAAGCACAATTTAGCAGTGGGTTGCAGAGAAAAAAAATATGCTGGCAGAAAAATCCAATTGAGTGATTAAACAGCTCTTTATTTTCTGGCTTTATTTTTATGCTAACAAATTTGTTCTCTGAAAAGTGTCCACAAAGCCAAGTCTCTGATTAACACCTTTGTAAGGATGGTTTTTCACCTATTACTAAATTAAACTTGCTTCATTGGAAAGGCAGCAAGATGCATCCTCATTTCAATGTCTACTGAAATAATACAAGTTGACACCAGGAAACATTAACGCCACTGCATCCTTGCTGCTTTCTCATGTGGAAGTCTGTTTAATGTGAAAACAAGGTGATATATAATTAGCACACAGGTAAGGAATTAAGAAAATCTTTATTTAAGGGTGAAGATGTTTCTCACAAAATTGTTGACCCAATGCATCATTGAAATTCAAGCTGGAAAGATGATTTTAATATATCACTTGTACATTTTGTATTGCTCTTCTGGTGACAATGTAGTTTGTTTTTGTCAATTACCATTTTAATAATAGGGTAAAGAAAATGAAGTGGATTTTTGAAAGAAAACAATACTGTCAATATACTATTAAAACAAATTAAAATGGTAAAAGTTATTGTACTTTAAGTAAAAATAAAAGAGACAAAATATCAATCCCAGTTTTGGATTACTTTAATTAACAAAAAAAAAATGCATATAGCAGAGGATAGTTTCAATCTGCCTACCTCTGGGTTATGGGCCCAGCATGCTTCCATTGCAGTACTCTGCTGCACATGTAAGTTCAAGAGATCCTGAAGCACTCACTCATCATGGGAAAGTACCAATGTGTTTCTTCGTTGGTTGATGGAAGAAACATCTTACAAAAACTCTCCAGATTATTGACTTTTTAAAGTTTTTCTAGGAAACGTTTTAGATGAATGCTTATTAGCCTTTGTCAGTATGGACTTTTGCAAAGTGTCTCTGTGGCGCAATCAGTTAGTATGTACGGCTATTAACCAAAAGGTTGGTGGTTCAATCCCACCGAGGGACCTAATTGACCTTGTTATCAGATTTTGGTGATCTTTAAGTAGACAAGTCAAAATTTCAAACCCCCTGTTATGGTGTAGGGTACCTGGCCTTCTCTGATGTAATCAGAGTTAGATTTGATTCAGTGATTTTATAAAAACAGCTAGGAAGCACAATTTAGCAGTGGGTTGCAGAAAAAAAAAATATGCTGCCAGAAAAATCCAATAGAGTGATTAAACAGCTCTTTATTTTCTGGCTTTATTTTTATGCTAACAAATTTGTTCTCTGAAAAGTGTCCACAAAGCCAAGTCTCTGATTAACACCTTTGTAAGGATGGTTTTTCACCTATTACTAAATTAAACTTGCTTCATTGGAAAGGCAGCAAGATGCATCCTCATTTCAATGTCTACTGAAATAATACAGGTTGACACCAGGAAACATTAACGCCACTGCATCCTTGCTGCTTTCTCATGTGGAAGTCTGTTTAATGTGAAAACAAGGTGATATCTAATTAGCACACAGGTAAGGAATTAAGAAAATCTTTATTTAAGGGTGAAGATGTTTCTCACAAAATCGTTGCCCCAATGCATCATTGAAATTCAAGCTGGAAAGATGATTTTAATATATCACTTGTACATTTTGTATTACTCTTCTGGTGACAATGTAGTTTGTTTTTGTCAATTACCATTTTAATAATAGGGTAAAGAAAATTAAGTGGATTTTTGAAAGAAAACAATACTGTCAATATACTATTAAAACAAATTAAAATGGTAAAAGTTATTGTACTTTAAGTAAAAATAAAAGAGCCAAAATATCAATCCCAGTTTTGGATTACTTTAATTAACAAACAAAAAAATGCATATAGCAGAGGATAGTTTCAATCTGCCTACCTCTGGGTTATGGGCCCAGCATGCTTCCATTGCTGTACTCTGCTGCACATGTAAGTGCAAGAGATCCTGAAGCACTCACTCATCATGGGAAAGTACCAATGTGTTTCTTCGTTGGTTGATAGAAGAAACATCTTACAAAAACTCTCCAGATTATTGATTTTTTTAAGTTTTTCTAGGAAACGTTTTAGATGAATGCTTATTAGCATTTGTCAGTATGTACTTTTGCAAAGTGTCTCTGTGGCGCAATCAGTTAGTGTGTACGGCTATTAACCAAAAGGTTGGTGGTTCAATCCCACCCAGGGATGTAATTGACCTTGTTATCAGATTTTGGTGATCTTTAAGTAGACAAGTCAAATTTCATACCCCCTGTTATGGTGTAGGGTACATGGCCTTCTTTGATGTAATCAGAGTTAGATTTGATTCAGTGATTTTATAAAAAAACAGCTAGGAAGCACAATTTAGCAGTGGGTTGCAGAGAAAAAGAAATATGCTGGCAAAAAAATCCAATTGAGTGATTAAACAGCTCTTCATTTTCTGGCTTTATTTTTATGCTAACAAATTTGTTCTCTGAAAAGTGTCCACAAAGCCAAGTCTCTGATTAACACCTTTGTAAGGATGGTTTTTCACCTATTACTAAATTAAACTTGCTTCATTGGAAAGGCAGCAAGATGCATCCTCATTTCAATGTGTACTGAAATAATACAAGTTGACACCAGGAAACATTAACGCCACTGCATCCTTGCTGCTTTCTCATGTGGTCATGTGGAAGTCTGTTTAATGTGAAAACAAGGTGATATCTAATTAGCACACAGGTAAGGAATTAAGAAAATCTTTATTTAAGGGTGAAGATGTTTCTCACAAAATTGTTGACCCAATGCAACATTGAAATTCAAGCTGGAAAGATGATTTTAATATATCACTTGTACATTTTGTATTGCTCTTCTGGTGACAATGTAGTTTGTTTTTGTCAATTACCATTTTAATAATAGGGTAAAGAAAATGAAGTGGATTTTTGAAAGAAAACAATACTGTCAATATACTATTAAAACAAATTAAAATGGTAAAAGTTATTGTACTTTAAGTAAAAATAAAAGAGACAAAATATCAATCCCAGTTTTGGATTACTTTAATTAACAAAAAAAAAATGCATATAGCAGAGGATAGTTTCAATCTGCCTACCTCTCGGTTATGAGCCCAGCATGCTTCCATTGCAGTACTCTGCTGCACATGTAAGTTCAAGAGATCCTGAAGCACTCACTCATCATGGGAAAGTACCAATGTGTTTCTTCGTTGGTTGATGGAAGAAACATCTTACAAAAACTCTCCAGATTATTGACTTTTTAAAGTTTTTCTAGGAAACGTTTTAGATGAATGCTTATTAGCCTTTGTCAGTATGGACTTTTGCAAAGTGTCTCTGTGGTGCAATCAGTTAGTATGTACGGCTATTAACCAAAAGGTTGGTGGTTCAATCCCACCCAGGGACCTAATAGACCTTGTTATCAGATTTTGGTGATCTTTAAGTAGACAAGTCAAATTTCATACCCCCTGTTATGGTGTAGGGTACCTGGCCTTCTCTGATGTAATCAGAGTTAGATTTGATTCAGTGATTTTATAAAAACATCTAGGAAGCACAATTTAGCATTGGGTTGCAGAGAAAAAGAAATATGCTGGCAAAAAAATCAAATTGCGTGATTAAACAGCTCTTCATTTTCTGGCTTTATTTTTATGCTAACAAATTTGTTCTCTGAAAAGTGTCCACAAAGCCAAGTCTCTGATTAACACCTTTGTAGGGATGGTTTTTCACCTATTACTAAATTAAACTTGCTTCATTGGAAAGGCAGCAAGATGTATCCTCATTTCAATGTCTACTGAAATAATACAGGTTGACACCAGGAAACATTAACGCCACTGCATCCTTGCTGCTTTCTCATGTGGAAGTCTGTTTAATGTGAAAACAAGGTGATATCTAATTAGCACACAGGTAAGGAATTAAGAAAATCTTTATTTAAGGGTGAAGATGTTTCTCACAAAATTGTTGACCCAATGCATCATTGAAATTCAAGCTGGAAAGATGATTTTAATATATCACTTGTACATTTTGTATTGCTCTTCTGGTGACAATGTAGTTTGTTTTTGTCAATTATCATTTTAATAATAGGGTAAAGAAAATGAAGTGGATTTTTGAAAGAAAACAATACTGTCAATATACTATTAAAACAAATTAAAATGGTAAAAGTTATTGTACTTTAAGTAAAAATAAAAGAGCCAAAATATCAATCCCAGTTTTGGATTACTTTAATTAACAAAAAAAAAATGCATATAGCAGAGGATAGTTTTAATCTGCCTACCTCTTGGTTATGGGCCCAGCATGCTTCCATTGCTGTACTCTGCTGCACATGTAAGTGCAAGAGATCCTGAAGCACTCACTCATCATGGGAAAGTACCAATGTGTTCCTTCGTTGGTTGATAGAAGAAACATCTTACAAAAACTCTCCAGATTATTGACTTTTTTAAGTTTTTCTAGGAAACGTTTTAGATGAATGCTTATTAGCATTTGTCAGTATGTACTTTTTGCAAAGTGTCTCTGTGGCGCAATCAGTTAGTATGTACGGCTATTAACCAAAAGGTTGGTGGTTCAATCCCACCCAGGGACCTAATTGACCTTGTTATCAGATTTTGGTGATCTTTAAGTAGACAAGTCAAAATTTCAAACCCCCTGTTATGGTGTAGGGTACCTGGCCTTCTCTGATGTAATCAGAGTTAGATTTGATTCAGTGATTTTATAAAAACAGCTAGGAAGCACAATTTAGCAGTGGGTTGCAGAGAAAAAAAATATGCTGGCAGAAAAATCCAATTGAGTGATTAAACAGCTCTTTATTTTCTGGCTTTATTTTTATGCTAACAAATTTGTTCTCTGAAAAGTGTCCACAAAGCCAAGTCTCTGATTAACACCTTTGTAAGGATGGTTTTTCACCTATTACTAAATTAAACTTGCTTCATTGGAAAGGCAGCAAGATGCATCCTCATTTCAATGTCTACTGAAATAATACAAGTTGACACCAGGAAACATTAACGCCACTGCATCCTTGCTGCTTTCTCATGTGGAAGTCTGTTTAATGTGAAAACAAGGTGATATATAATTAGCACACAGGTAAGGAATTAAGAAAATCTTTATTTAAGGGTGAAGATGTTTCTCACAAAATTGTTGACCCAATGCATCATTGAAATTCAAGCTGGAAAGATGATTTTAATATATCACTTGTACATTTTGTATTGCTCTTCTGGTGACAATGTAGTTTGTTTTTGTCAATTACCATTTTAATAATAGGGTAAAGAAAATGAAGTGGATTTTTGAAAGAAAACAATACTGTCAATATACTATTAAAACAAATTAAAATGGTAAAAGTTATTGTACTTTAAGTAAAAATAAAAGAGACAAAATATCAATCCCAGTTTTGGATTACTTTAATTAACAAAAAAAAAATGCATATAGCAGAGGATAGTTTCAATCTGCCTACCTCTGGGTTATGGGCCCAGCATGCTTCCATTGCAGTACTCTGCTGCACATGTAAGTTCAAGAGATCCTGAAGCACTCACTCATCATGGGAAAGTACCAATGTGTTTCTTCGTTGGTTGATGGAAGAAACATCTTACAAAAACTCTCCAGATTATTGACTTTTTAAAGTTTTTCTAGGAAACGTTTTAGATGAATGCTTATTAGCCTTTGTCAGTATGGACTTTTGCAAAGTGTCTCTGTGGCGCAATCAGTTAGTATGTACGGCTATTAACCAAAAGGTTGGTGGTTCAATCCCACCGAGGGACCTAATTGACCTTGTTATCAGATTTTGGTGATCTTTAAGTAGACAAGTCAAAATTTCAAACCCCCTGTTATGGTGTAGGGTACCTGGCCTTCTCTGATGTAATCAGAGTTAGATTTGATTCAGTGATTTTATAAAAACAGCTAGGAAGCACAATTTAGCAGTGGGTTGCAGAAAAAAAAAATATGCTGCCAGAAAAATCCAATAGAGTGATTAAACAGCTCTTTATTTTCTGGCTTTATTTTTATGCTAACAAATTTGTTCTCTGAAAAGTGTCCACAAAGCCAAGTCTCTGATTAACACCTTTGTAAGGATGGTTTTTCACCTATTACTAAATTAAACTTGCTTCATTGGAAAGGCAGCAAGATGCATCCTCATTTCAATGTCTACTGAAATAATACAGGTTGACACCAGGAAACATTAACGCCACTGCATCCTTGCTGCTTTCTCATGTGGAAGTCTGTTTAATGTGAAAACAAGGTGATATCTAATTAGCACACAGGTAAGGAATTAAGAAAATCTTTATTTAAGGGTGAAGATGTTTCTCACAAAATCGTTGCCCCAATGCATCATTGAAATTCAAGCTGGAAAGATGATTTTAATATATCACTTGTACATTTTGTATTGCTCTTCTGGTGACAATGTAGTTTGTTTTTGTCAATTACCATTTTAATAATAGGGTAAAGAAAATTAAGTGGATTTTTGAAAGAAAACAATACTGTCAATATACTATTAAAACAAATTAAAATGGTAAAAGTTATTGTACTTTAAGTAAAAATAAAAGAGCCAAAATATCAATCCCAGTTTTGGATTACTTTAATTAACAAACAAAAAAATGCATATAGCAGAGGATAGTTTCAATCTGCCTACCTCTGGGTTATGGGCCCAGCATGCTTCCATTGCTGTACTCTGCTGCACATGTAAGTGCAAGAGATCCTGAAGCACTCACTCATCATGGGAAAGTACCAATGTGTTTCTTCGTTGGTTGATAGAAGAAACATCTTACAAAAACTCTCCAGATTATTGATTTTTTTAAGTTTTTCTAGGAAACGTTTTAGATGAATGCTTATTAGCATTTGTCAGTATGTACTTTTGCAAAGTGTCTCTGTGGCGCAATCAGTTAGTGTGTACGGCTATTAACCAAAAGGTTGGTGGTTCAATCCCACCCAGGGATGTAATTGACCTTGTTATCAGATTTTGGTGATCTTTAAGTAGACAAGTCAAATTTCATACCCCCTGTTATGGTGTAGGGTACATGGCCTTCTTTGATGTAATCAGAGTTAGATTTGATTCAGTGATTTTATAAAAAAACAGCTAGGAAGCACAATTTAGCAGTGGGTTGCAGAGAAAAAGAAATATGCTGGCAAAAAAATCCAATTGAGTGATTAAACAGCTCTTCATTTTCTGGCTTTATTTTTATGCTAACAAATTTGTTCTCTGAAAAGTGTCCACAAAGCCAAGTCTCTGATTAACACCTTTGTAAGGATGGTTTTTCACCTATTACTAAATTAAACTTGCTTCATTGGAAAGACAGCAAGATGCATCCTCATTTCAATGTGTACTGAAATAATACAAGTTGACACCAGGAAACATTAACGCCACTGCATCCTTGCTGCTTTCTCATGTGGTCATGTGGAAGTCTGTTTAATGTGAAAACAAGGTGATATCTAATTAGCACACAGGTAAGGAATTAAGAAAATCTTTATTTAAGGGTGAAGATGTTTCTCACAAAATTGTTGACCCAATGCAACATTGAAATTCAAGCTGGAAAGATGATTTTAATATATCACTTGTACATTTTGTATTGCTCTTCTGGTGACAATGTAGTTTGTTTTTGTCAATTACCATTTTAATAATAGGGTAAAGAAAATGAAGTGGATTTTTGAAAGAAAACAATACTGTCAATATACTATTAAAACAAATTAAAATGGTAAAAGTTATTGTACTTTAAGTAAAAATAAAAGAGACAAAATATCAATCCCAGTTTTGGATTACTTTAATTAACAAAAAAAAAATGCATATAGCAGAGGATAGTTTCAATCTGCCTACCTCTCGGTTATGAGCCCAGCATGCTTCCATTGCAGTACTCTGCTGCACATGTAAGTTCAAGAGATCCTGAAGCACTCACTCATCATGGGAAAGTACCAATGTGTTTCTTCGTTGGTTGATGGAAGAAACATCTTACAAAAACTCTCCAGATTATTGACTTTTTAAAGTTTTTCTAGGAAACGTTTTAGATGAATGCTTATTAGCCTTTGTCAGTATGGACTTTTGCAAAGTGTCTCTGTGGTGCAATCAGTTAGTATGTACGGCTATTAACCAAAAGGTTGGTGGTTCAATCCCACCCAGGGACCTAATTGACCTTGTTATCAGATTTTGGTGATCTTTAAGTAGACAAGTCAAATTTCATACCCCCTGTTATGGTGTAGGGTACCTGGCCTTCTCTGATGTAATCAGAGTTAGATTTGATTCAGTGATTTTATAAAAACATCTAGGAAGCACAATTTAGCATTGGGTTGCAGAGAAAAAGAAATATGCTGGCAAAAAAATCAAATTGCGTGATTAAACAGCTCTTCATTTTCTGGCTTTATTTTTATGCTAACAAATTTGTTCTCTGAAAAGTGTCCACAAAGCCAAGTCTCTGATTAACACCTTTGTAGGGATGGTTTTTCACCTATTACTAAATTAAACTTGCTTCATTGGAAAGGCAGCAAGATGTATCCTCATTTCAATGTCTACTGAAATAATACAGGTTGACACCAGGAAACATTAACGCCACTGCATCCTTGCTGCTTTCTCATGTGGAAGTCTGTTTAATGTGAAAACAAGGTGATATCTAATTAGCACACAGGTAAGGAATTAAGAAAATCTTTATTTAAGGGTGAAGATGTTTCTCACAAAATTGTTGACCCAATGCATCATTGAAATTCAAGCTGGAAAGATGATTTTAATATATCACTTGTACATTTTGTATTGCTCTTCTGGTGACAATGTAGTTTGTTTTTGTCAATTACCATTTTAATAATAGGGTAAAGAAAATGAAGTGGATTTTTGAAAGAAAACAATACTGTCAATATACTATTAAAACAAATTAAAATGGTAAAAGTTATTGTACTTGTACCCGGGGACTAGTGTGTGAGTGGTGCTGGCTCCTGCACAGTGACAGAAACTGGGTGTTGCACGTAATGTCACAGTGAAACACCCATATTCTGTCACTGAAGAGGAGCCGGCACTTTGGTGTCACCCCCCTTGGCGGGTGACACTCGGGTGTGGGCCGCAACCCCGTTGTGATGCCACTGACCAATGGGAAGCTTTACGTGGCTTACCCATGTGTTAGTAGCCCCAAGCATCTTTTGTGTTAGTCCCTGAAGAAAAACTTCAAATATTTACAAATAAATTTTGTAATCAATGGGCCTAATTCAGTAAGGATTGCAAATTCTGCTAAGTAACAGAATTTGCAATCCTTTGGTTCGCATGCTGGGGCCACCCAGCATGCCGCCTCCCTTCTTGACCACGCTGAAATTGCAGTCGCAGTGCAGTTCAGCGTGATCATAAAAAATGGGTTAGCCTCCTGTTGGTGCAGACTGTATGTGTGCGCAGGAAGCCGCCACCATTTTTGTGATCGCAGCTGCTGCATGTGATGTCATGCAACCGCTCTGACCACGCCTCCTGTTTCTCCGTTGCCGACCCCATTTTGAAGCCCTGCCCACGCACCGCTCCATCTCCGACTTGGAAATGGAGTGTTGCTGACCCCCCCCCCCAGCACCGATTGACAGTCAGAGGCGATTGCATTAACTGCGGGGTGCCGCAGAAAATGCAGGCGCATGCGTATGCTCTTAGCAATTTTTGCAGTTGGACTGCTTATTGCGATTGCAATCCAACCTGAATCAGGCTCTATTACCTATCACAATGCACTGCGGGTAGTACAAAATGGGGTTAATATAAGAGAAAACCCCCCAGAGCTGTGCTCCTTAACTGTCCCTGGTGGCTAGTGGAGCGGCTGCCCAGTAATCAGTGTCCACGCCAGTGCGCACATGGCCCGCCCCCTACAGCCACGCTGGATCACGGTATAGTGTGGGCACAGAAGTCCCTTACCTCCCTTTCATCAGCGGCCTCGTGATCCCGGAGGGCGGTGTGTGTGTGACTGACCTTAGGAAGAAACCGGAGCCTCCGCTGCAGTGAGGAAAATGAGCCGGGCAGCAGCATTGAGGATAGATTGGAGTGGAGAGAGGTATTTGTCAGGAATGCCAGTCAGGAAGAGATTACAGCAGTCCAGTCTGGAGATGACCAGTGAGTGGATAAGAGTCTTAGTAGCATCCTGGGTCAGAAAAAGTCTGATCCTGGAAATATTTTTTAGATGAAAACGGCAGGTTTGTGAGAGGTGCTGAATGTGTGGTTTGAAGGAGAGGGAGGAGTCAAGGATTACTCCAAGACAGCGCGCTTGGGGGGTAGAGGAGATAGTAGTGCCATCAATAGATAATGAGATTGTAGGAGGTGAGATTATGCGGGAGGGAGGGAAGATGATCAGCTCGGTCTTAGACATGTTAAGTTTAAGAAAGCGCTGGGACATCCAGGAAGAGATAGCAGAGAGACAGTTGGAGATACGAGTGAGGAGAGTAGGGGAGAGGTCTGGAGAGGAAAGATAGATTTGAGTGTCATCAGCATAGAGATGATATTGGAAACCAAAAGAACTAATGAGCTTACCTAGTGAGGACGTATAGAGAGAGAAGAGAAGAGGACCAAGGACAGAACCTTGGGGTACCCCTACAGTTAGTGGAAGTGAGGGGGAGGTGGAGTCATGAGAGGAGACAGAGAATGAACGGTCAGAAAGGTAGGACGACAACCAAGAGAGGGCAGTGTTACGCAGACCAATGGAGTGAAGGATTTGCAGTAGGAGAGGATGGTCTACAGTGTCAAAAGCAGCAGAGAGATCAAGTAGAATAAGTAGAGAGTAGTGTCCCTTAGATTTAGCAGCATGGAGGTCATTGCATACTTTTGTAAGGGCAGTTTCAGTGGAGTGGAGTGGAGAGGACGGAAGCCAGACTGGAATGGGTCAAGCAGTGAGTGTGAGGAAAGAAAGGAAGTAAGGCGGTTGTAGACAATACGCTCAAGGAGTTTGGAGGCAAAAGGGAGGAGAGAGATGGGTCGGTAGTTGGAGAGAGTGTTTGGATCAAGGGTAGGTTTTTTAAGAATAGGAGAGATGAGAGCGTGCTTGAAGGCAGAGGGGACAGTGCCTGATGAGAGGGAGAGATTGAGAAGGTGGGAAAGATGGGAACAAGCAGAAGAAGAGAGGTGGCAAAGGAGGCGGGAGGGGATAGGGTCAAGTGGTGAGGGGACAGGAACGAATGAGGGCCATGACTTCCTCTCCAGATGCATGGGAGAAAGATGACAGAGTTGGTGCGAGGGATGGGGAGGGTTGGTAAGGGATGGGAGAAGGCTGGTTACTGATAGTCTGGTGTGATGTGATGTCCTGACGTATGGAGTCAATTTTGGATGTGAAGTAAGTGGCAAAGTCAAGAGCAGAGAGTGAGGAAGGGAGATGAGGTGGAGGTGGGCAGAGGAGTGAGTTGAGAGTGGCAAAGAGGCGCCGGGGGTTGGAAGACTGGGAGGAGATTAGGTTCTTGAAGTATGACTGTTTAGCAAGAGAAAGGGCAGCACTGAAGGATGAGAGCATAAGTTTGAAATGGAGGAAGTCTGCCTTAGAGCGTGATTTCCTCCAGTGTCGCTCAGCAGTACATGAGCATTTTTGCAGATATCTGGTGCATTTGGTGTGCCAGGGTTGAGGTGTTAATTTGCAAGGGTGAATAGTCGTTGGTGGAGCAACAGAGTCAAGAGCAGAAGTAAGGGAAGCATTGTATGTGGAAGTGGCTTGTTCAGGGCATGAGAGAGAGAGAATAGGAGAGAGAAGTGAGTCAAACAGGGAGGAAAGGAATGTGGTGTCAATAGCTTCAATGTTACGCTTAGTGATGGTAGCCTTAGGAGGTAGAGATGGGGAAGTCGAGAGAGATAGGTTGAAGGAGAGCAGGTGGTGGTCAGAGAGGGGAAATGGGGAGTTGGAAAAATCAGAAATATCACAGCGGTGAGTGAAGACCAGATCCAGTGTGCTCCCATTCACATGGGAGGGTGAGGAGGTCCACTGGGAGAGACCAAGTGAAGAGGTGAGGTTAAGGAGTTTAGAGGCAGGGGATTGTGTGGGGATGTCAATAGGGATGTTGAAATCGCCTAGGATAATGGTGGGAATGTCAGAAGAGAGGAAGTGAGGAAGCCAGGAAGCAAAGTTGTCGATGAATTTGGAAGCAGTGCCAGGGTGGCGGTAAATGACAGCTACTCTAAGATGGACTGGTTGGAAGAGGCATATGGCGTGGACCTCAAATGTAGAGAATATAAGGGATGGTTCTGGTGGTATGAGTTGGTAGGAGTAACTAGAAGGTAAAAGGACCCCAACACCACCCCCATGGCGACCCCCAGGTCGGGGTGTGTGTGTGAATGTAAGGCCCCCAGCAGAGAGAGCAGCAGCAGAAGTAGTGTCAGAGGGCGTAATCCAAGTTTCAGTAATGGCTAGTAGGTGTAGGGAGTTGGAAATGAAAAGGTCATGAGTGGGGACCAGTTTGTTACAAACAGATCTGGCATTCCAGAGGGCACAGGATAGGGGGTATGAGTTTGTGGGAGAGATGTGAATTAGATTTTCATGGTTGCTGTAGCGATGAGGTGGGATTAACTTTGAGGGCAGGGATGATGAGAGAGTAGTGATGGTACGGGTGCCTGAGCTAGGAGGGGAAACTGCAGGAGGTGGGCAGGGAGGGAGGTCAGTGTGATGTGGATGGGGGTGTGGGGAGGTGACAGGGAATGGAGAGAGGGAGCAGGGCTGAGTTGTGGGGTAGCAGGACCATGGGGCAGAGGTGAATGAAAGTGGGGTAACAGGAAAGGTGGGGGAAGGAAACAGAGGGATGGAGGGGAGACAGAGGAGGGGAGAGAGGAGGAGGTGGAGGAGACTAGTGGGGGAAGGATAAAGATACATTATTAGGTAGACACTGAGTGATGTGGGGAGTATAAGAAAACCTTGACATAGTGTTAAGTAGGTAAATAGGTTGAAGTAGTGGAAGTAGGAGAGGAGACAGTAAGGCAATCCGAGCAGAAGAATTGCAGAAATGCAGGTGAGAAAAGCAGTGTAGGCTCAAGGGGTGTAGATTTAGTATGAAATGAGTCAAAAGCGTAGATAAAGTGGGTGCAGAAATGTATTTGGAGTGTAAGAAATGAAAGGATTGTGAGAGGTTTAAGAAGCAATGGTAATTATGTTAGATGTTTTAAGTGTTTGCAGGTAAAATTGCATTGGTGCAGCTGTGCTTAAAAAACAAAATTACAATAATACAGATACAGGCATTTGTAGGTGAAATGGATGGTTTATGAAATGTCCAAGTAAGGTAGTTCTGTGCTATGTAATCAGATGCAACAATCAGGAGGTGAGTGATCTGAGGAGTAAGTGACTCACATTTGTTATTAGTTCTTCAGTTTTCTTTGTTTTGTTAGATTGGTGTGCTTCTGTTTTCCTTCTTTTTCACTTCGATTGAACGCTGATTGAACACTGCTGTTATGTGTCAATTTTATCACGCTTTGATAAAAATGCACGCTTAGATCAATAAATGCACAGCCAAATGGCTTTGCACAGCCTACACCATTGGACTTAAGTAGAAGACTATTACAAGTGAAACCAATAATTGAAATCTGTAACCACACCCCACACCCTCAAATGCCAGGCAATAAATTACCTTAAAAACAACAACCAGGCATTCCACAAAGATTAAACTGGGTCTATATCATTCAAAACTTTAAAAAAGTACTTCAAAATCACATACTATGCAATAATGTTTCAATTTGCATTACCCAGCAGAATTAGCTTTGCATATATAGATATAGTGCAGCAGAATATATTGGTGGTTGTAGTCAATTGTAATTACCTGGAGGTGACAAGAAGAGAAGAAACGTCAATTCACAATCGATATCAGCTGAAGATAAATTAATGCTGATTGAACACTGCTGTTATGTGTCAATTTTATCACGCTTTGATAAAAATGCATGCTTAGATCAATAAATGCACAGCCAAACGGCTTTGCACAGCCTACACCATTGGACTTAAGTAGAAGACTATTACAAGTGAAACCAATAATTGAAATCTGTAACCACACCCCACCCCCTCAAATGCCAGGCAATAAATTACCTTAAAAACAACAACCAGGCATTCCACAAAGATTAAACTGGGTCTATATCATTCAAAACTTTAAAAAAGTACTTCAAAATCACATACTATGCAATAATGTTTCAATTTGCATTACCCAGCAGAATTAGCTTTGCATATATAGATATAGTGCAGCAGAATATATTGGTGGTTGTAGTCAATTGTAATTACCTGTAGGTGACAAGAAGAGAAGAAACGTCAATTCACAATTGATATCAGTTGAAGATAAATTAATGCTGATTGAACACTGCTGTTATGTGTCAATTTTATCACGCTTTGATAAAAATGCACGCTTAGATCAATAAATGCACAGCCAAACGGCTTTGCACAGCCTACACCATTGGACTTAAGTAGAAGACTATTACAAGTGAAACCAATAATTGAAATCTGTAACCACACCCCACCCCCTCAAATGCCAGGCAATAAATTACCTTAAAAACAACAACCAGGCATTCCACAAAGATTAAACTGGGTCTATATCATTCAAAACTTTAAAAAAGTACTTCAAAATCACATACTATGCAATAATGTTTCAATTTGCATAACCCAGCAGAATTAGCTTTGCATATATAGATATAGTGCAGCAGAATATATTGGTGGTTGTAGTCAATTGTAATTACCTGTAGGTGACAAGAAGAGAAGAAACGTCAATTCACAATCGATATCAGCTGAAGATAAATTAACGCTGATTGAACGCTGCTGTTATGTGTCAATTTTATCACGCTTTGATAAAAATGCACGCTTAGATCAATAAATGCACAGCCAAACGGCTTTGCACAGCCTACACCATTGGACTTAAGTAGAAGACTATTACAAGTGAAACCAATAATTGAAATCTGTAACCACACCCCACCCCCTCAAATGCCAGGCAATAAATTACCTTAAAAACAACAACCAGGCATTCCACAAAGATTAAACTGGGTCTATATCATTCAAAACTTTAAAAAAGTACTTCAAAATCACATACTATGCAATAATGTTTCAATTTGCATTACCCAGCAGAATTAGCTTTGCATATATAGATATAGTGCAGCAGAATATATTGGTGGTTGTAGTCAATTGTAATTAACTGTAGGTGACAAGAAGAGAAGAAACGTCAATTCACAATCGATATCAGCTGAAGATAAATTAACGCTGATTGAACGCTGCTGTTATGTGTCAATTTTATCACGCTTTGATAAAAATGCACGCTTGGATCAATAAATGCACAGCCAAACGGCTTTGCACAGCCTACACCATTGGACTTAAGTAGAAGACTATTACAAGTAAAACCAATAATTTAAATCTGTAACCAAACCCCCCCCACCTCAAATGCCAGGCAATAAATTACCTTAAAAACAACAACCAGGCATTCCACAAAGATTAAACTGGTTCTATATCATTCAAAACTTTAAAAAAGTACTTCAAAATCACATACTATGCAATAATGTTTCAATTTGCATTACCCAGCAGAATTAGCTTTGCATATATAGATATAGTGCAGCAGAATATATTGGTGGTTGTAGTCAATTGTAATTACTCAGCAGAATTAGCTTTGCATATATAGATATAGTGCAGCAGAATATATTGGTGGTTGTAGTCAATTGTAATTACCCAGCAGAATTAGCTTTGCAAATATAGATATAGTGCAGCAGAATATATTGGTGGTTGTAGTCAATTGTAATTACCCAGCAGAATTAGCTTTGCATATATATAGTGCAGCAGAATATATTGGTGGTTGTAGTAAATTGTAATTACCCAGCAGCAGCTCTACTGCACTCAACATCACCAGTGCTCACAATATATATAATGCTATATACTATGCCATAGTGGTGCTTACTATATAACACCTCCTACTGCGTTCCCCCTGGCAATGAGCATGACACCCAGAGAGTGAAACCCCTGGCAATGAGCATGACACCCAGCACGTGAAACTCTTGGCGTTGAGCAGTTTTTGTAAAAGTAATTAGAAGCTTTACTGTAGGGCATAGTGTATCACAGATATTGTGGTGAGTGACATAATATGTTCCAAAGGGCATTAATGTGTGGGGCTTAACATGGTGGAAATTACTGTACTTTTTTCCCTGTGGTGGCCGAGGTCTGTTGGTGCAGGGTCAAGAACTGGGGTGTAAGGTAGTCTTTGCCTGCAAGGCTACGCTCATTTTATGGAGACCATACCCATACATTTAAGTGTGGCATTTACCTGCGCTTGCTCGCGGGGTGAGAACATCTCCCTAATTGAATTCAGCGATATGAATAGAGGTTGTGCAGCAGCCACAGAAAGGGTTAATCTCTGCAGCTTGTCACTAAATTACATTGTTGCAATTTTAGCTGGGAGCTGCAATAATTACTCTAATACATAACACAGCCAACACTTCTATATTCACACAATATACTGCATGGTGAATATAGAAGTGGTGCTTGCTAAACAGCACCTCCTACTGCATTCCACATCACCGCTGGTCACACTCATATCAGGCCCATAATGCTGTATACTATGCCATAGTGGTGCTTACTATATAACACCAGGTGCTGTGCAGTGGTCAAAACACACTAACTGGTCCCATGCTGTTGTTGAACTAAAGGCCTATACACACGATGAGATTCGGTCTATGCTAATAGGTTTAAAAAGGTTACATAAAAGCTACTTTATGTATTTATTCATTAAAGTTTTTAAGTTGTATTTTACAACCATACAATGATATGATATATAATGTATCGTATAATCATTTTTAAAGCCTTTCTTTCTTTATACATACATACTAGTTACGAGTATACTATCTCTTTATCAACCAGTCTATATATTAGCAGCAGACACAGTACAGTGCGGTAGTTCACGGCTGTGGCTACCTCTGTGTCGGCACTCGGCAGCCCGTCCATAATTGTATATACCACCTAACCGTGGTTTTTTTTTCTTTCTTTATACATACATACTAGTTACGAGTATACTATCTCTTTATCAACCAGTCTATATATTAGCAGCAGACACAGTACAGTGCGGTAGTTCACGGCTGTGGCTACCTCTGTGTCGGCACTCGGCAGCCCGTCCATAATTGTATATACCACCTAACCGTGGTTTTTTTTTCTTTCTTTATACATACATACTAGTTACGAGTATACTATCTCTTTATCAACCAGTCTATATATTAGCAGCAGACACAGTACAGTGCGGTAGTTCACGGCTGTGGCTACCTCTGTGTCGGCACTCGGCAGCCCGTCCATAATTGTATATACCACCTAACCGTGGTTTTTTTTTCTTTCCTTATACATACATACTAGTTACGAGTATACTATCTCTTTATCAACCAGTCTATATATTAGCAGCAGACACAGTACAGTGCGGTAGTTCATGGCTGTGGCTACCTCTGTGTCGGCACTCGGCAGCCCGTCCATAATTGTATATACCACCTAACCGTGGTTTTTTTTTCTTTCCTTATACATACATACTAGTTACGAGTATACTTTCTCTTTATCAACCAGTCTATATTAGCAGCAGACACAGTACAGTGCGGTAGTTCACGGCTGTGGCTACCTCTGTGTCGGCACTCGGCAGCCCGTCCATAATTGTATACTAGTATCCAATCCATCCATCTCCATTGTTTACCTGAGGTGCCTTTTAGTTGTGCCTATTAAAATATGGAGAACAAAAATGTTGAGGTTCCAAAATTAGGGAAAGATCAAGATCCACTTCCACCTCGTGCTGAAGCTGCTGCCACTAGTCATGGCCGAGACGATGAAATGCCAGCAACGTCGTCTGCCAAGGCCGATGCCCAATGTCATAGTACAGAGCATGTCAAATCCAAAACACCAAATATCAGTAAAAAAAGGACTCCAAAACCTAAAATAAAATTGTCGGAGGAGAAGCGTAAACTTGCCAATATGCCATTTACCACACGGAGTGGCAAGGAACGGCTGAGGCCCTGGCCTATGTTCATGGCTAGTGGTTCAGCTTCACATGAGGATGGAAGCACTCAGCCTCTCGCTAGAAAAATGAAAAGACTCAAGCTGGCAAAAGCAGCACAGCAAAGAACTGTGCATTCTTCGAAATCCCAAATCCACAAGGAGAGTCCAATTGTGTCGGTTGCGATGCCTGACCTTCCCAACACTGGACGTGAAGAGCATGCGCCTTCCACCATTTGCACGCCCCCTGCAAGTGCTGGAAGGAGCACCCGCAGTCCAGTTCCTGATAGTCAGATTGAAGATGTCAGTGTTGAAGTACACCAGGATGAGGAGGATATGGGTGTTGCTGGCGCTGGGGAGGAAATTGACCAGGAGGATTCTGATGGTGAGGTGGTTTGTTTAAGTCAGGCACCCGGGGAGACACCTGTTGTCCGTGGGAGGAATATGGCCGTTGACATGCCAGGTGAAAATACCAAAAAAATCAGCTCTTCGGTGTGGAGGTATTTCACCAGAAATGCGGACAACAGGTGTCAAGCCGTGTGTTCCCTTTGTCAAGCTGTAATAAGTAGGGGTAAGGACGTTAACCACCTCGGAACATCCTCCCTTATACGTCACCTGCAGCGCATTCATAATAAGTCAGTGACAAGTTCAAAAACTTTGGGTGACAGCGGAAGCAGTCCACTGACCAGTAAATCCCTTCCTCTTGTAACCAAGCTCACGCAAACCACCCCACCAACTCCCTCAGTGTCAATTTCCTCCTTCCCCAGGAATGCCAATAGTCCTGCAGGCCATGTCACTGGCAATTCTGACGAGTCCTTTCCTGCCTGGGATTCCTCCGATGCATCCTTGCGTGTAACGCCTACTGCTGCTGGCGCTGCTGTTGTTGCCGCTGGGAGTCGATGGTCATCCCAGAGGGGAAGTCGTAAGCCCACTTGTACTACTTCCAGTAAGCAATTGACTGTTCAACAGTCCTTTGCGAGGAAGATGAAATATCACAGCAGTCATCCTACTGCAAAGCGGATAACTGAGTCCTTGACAACTATGTTGGTGTTAGACGTGCGTCCGGTATCCGCCGTTAGTTCACAGGGAACTAGACAATTTATTGAGGCAGTGTGCCCCCGTTACCAAATACCATCTAGGTTCCACTTCTCTAGGCAGGCGATACCGAGAATGTACACGGACGTCAGAAAAAGACTCACCAGTGTCCTAAAAAATGCAGTTGTACCCAATGTCCACTTAACCACGGACATGTGGACAAGTGGAGCAGGGCAGGGTCAGGACTATATGACTGTGACAGCCCACTGGGTAGATGTATGGACTCCCGCCGCAAGAACAGCAGCGGCGGCACCAGTAGCAGCATCTCGCAAACGCCAACTCTTTCCTAGGCAGGCTACGCTTTGTATCACCGCTTTCCAGAATACGCACACAGCTGAAAACCTCTTACGGCAACTGAGGAAGATCATCGCGGAATGGCTTACCCCAATTGGACTCTCCTGTGGATTTGTGGCATCGGACAACGCCAGCAATATTGTGTGTGCATTAAATATGGGCAAATTCCAGCACGTCCCATGTTTTGCACATACCTTGAATTTGGTGGTGCAGAATTTTTTAAAAAACGACAGGGGCGTGCAAGAGATGCTGTCGGTGGCCAGAAAAATTGCGGGACACTTTCGGCGTACAGGCACCACGTACAGAAGACTGGAGCACCACCAAAAACTACTGAACCTGCCCTGCCATCATCTGAAGCAAGAAGTGGTAACGAGGTGGAATTCAACCCTCTATATGCTTCAGAGGTTGGAGGAGCAGCAAAAGGCCATTCAAGCCTATACAATTGAGCACGATATAGGAGGTGGAATGCACCTGTCTCAAGTGCAGTGGAGAATGATTTCAACGTTGTGCAAGGTTCTGATGCCCTTTGAACTTGCCACACGTGAAGTCAGTTCAGACACTGCCAGCCTGAGTCAGGTCATTCCCCTCATCAGGCTTTTGCAGAAGAAGCTGGAGGCATTGAAGAAGGAGCTAAAAGGGAGCGATTCCGCTAGGCATGTGGGACTTGTGGATGCAGCCCTTAATTCGCTTAACAAGGATTCACGGGTGGTCAATCTGTTGAAATCAGAGCACTACATTTTGGCCACCGTGCTCGATCCTAGATTTAAAGCCTACCTTGGATCTCTCTTTCCGGCAGACACAGGTCTGCTGGGGTTGAAAGACCTGCTGGTGACAAAATTGTCAAGTCAAGCGGAACGCGACCTGTCAACATCTCCTCCTTCACATTCTCCCGCAACTGGGGGTGCGAGGAAAAGGCTCAGAATTCCGAGCCCACCCGCTGGCGGTGATGCAGGGCAGTCTGGAGCGACTGCTGATGCTGACATCTGGTCCGGACTGAAGGACCTGACAACGATTACGGACATGTCGTCTACTGTCACTGCATATGATTCTCTCAACATTGATAGAATGGTGGAGGATTATATGAGTGACCGCATCCAAGTAGGCACGTCACACAGTCCGTACTTATACTGGCAGGAAAAAGAGGCAATTTGGAGGCCCTTGCACAAACTGGCTTTATTCTACCTAAGTTGCCCTCCCACAAGTGTGTACTCCGAAAGAGTGTTTAGTGCCGCCGCTCACCTTGTCAGCAATCGGCGTACGAGGTTACATCCAGAAAATGTGGAGAAGATGATGTTCATTAAAATGAATTATAATCAATTCCTCCGCGGAGACATTGACCAGCAGCAATTGCCTCCACAAAGTACACAGGGAGCTGAGATGGTGGATTCCAGTGGGGACGAATTGATAATCTGTGAGGAGGGGGATGTACACGGTGATATATCGGAGGGTGAAGATGAGGTGGACATCTTGCCTCTGTAGAGCCAGTTTGTGCAAGGAGAGATTAATTGCTTCTTTTTTGGGGGGGGTCCAAACCAACCCGTCATATCAGTCACAGTCGTGTGGCAGACCCTGTCACTGAAATGATGGGTTGGTTAAAGTGTGCATGTCCTGTTTTGTTTATACAACATAAGGGTGGGTGGGAGGGCCCAAGGACAATTCCATCTTGCACCTCTTTTTTCTTTTCTTTTTCTTTGCATCATGTGCTGATTGGGGAGGGTTTTTTGGAAGGGACATCCTGCGTGACACTGCAGTGCCACTCCTAGATGGGCCCGGTGTTTGTGTCGGCCACTAGGGTCGCTAATCTTACTCACACAGTCAGCTACCTCATTGCGCCTCTTTTTTTCTTTGCGTCATGTGCTGTTTGGGGAGGGTTTTTTGGAAGGGACATCCTGCGTGACACTGCAGTGCCACTCCTAGATGGGCCCGGTGTTTGTGTCGGCCACTAGGGTCGCTAATCTTACTCACACAGCTACCTCATTGCGCCTCTTTTTTTCTTTGCGTCATGTGCTGTTTGGGGAGGGTTTTTTGGAAGGGACATCCTGCGTGACACTGCAGTGCCACTCCTAGATGGGCCCGGTGTTTGTGTCGGCCACTAGGGTCGCTTATCTTACTCACACAGCGACCTCGGTGCAAATTTTAGGACTAAAAATAATATTGTGAGGTGTGAGGCATTCAGAATAGACTGAAAATGAGTGTAAATTATGGTTTTTGAGGTTAATAATACTTTGGGATCAAAATGACCCCCAAATTCTATGATTTAAGCTGTTTTTTAGTGTTTTTTGAAAAAAACACCCGAATCCAAAACACACCCGAATCCGACAAAAAAAATTCGGTGAGGTTTTGCCAAAACGCGTTCGAACCCAAAACACGGCCGCGGAACCGAACCCAAAACCAAAACACAAAACCCGAAAAATTTCAGGCGCTCATCTCTAGTCAGAATCCGTGTCGGTATCTGTGTCAACAATCTGGGATAGTGGGCGCTTATGAGACCCTGACAGTCCCTGCAACATAGGATCAGGCATGGGTTGAAACCCTGACTGTCCCAAAGCTTCTGCCTTGTCTAATCTTTTGTGCAATGAGTTTACACTAGCATTTAAAACATTCCACATATCCATCCAATCAGCTGTCGGCGGAGACACCACATTCATTTGCTCCCGCTCCTCTCTAATATAGCCTTCTTCCTCAGACATGTCGACACACGTGTACCGACACACTACACACACAGGGAATGCTTTTTCTGAAGACAGTTTCCCCACAAGGCCCTTTGGAGAGACAGAGAGAGAGTATGCCAGCACACCCCCCAGCGCTATATAACCCAGGAATAAAACAGTAACTTAATGTTTGCCCAGTAGTGCTGCTGTATGTAATTTGCGAATTATGTGCCCCCCCCACCCCTCTTTTCAACCCTCTTGTCTAACGTGGTATAAGCAGGGTAGAGTCCGGGGAGCTTCCTCTCAGCGGTGCTGTGGAGAAAAAATGGCGCTGGTGAGTGCTGAGGGAGAAGCCCCGCCCCCTCGGAGGCGGGCGTCTGTCCCGCTTAAACTGTAAAATTGGTGGGGGCTTATACATATATAAAGTGCCCAGCTGTATATATGTTATATTTTTGCGAAAGAGGTTTATATTGCTGCCCAGGGCGCCCCCCCTGCGCCCTGCACCCTTACAGTGACCGGAGTATGTGAGGTGTATGGGAGCAAAGGCGCACAGCTGCAGTGCTGTGCGTTACCTCAGTGAAGATCATGAAGTCTTCTGCCGCCTCTGAAGTCTTCTTTTCTTCTCATACTCACCCGGCTTCTATCTTCCGGCTCTGCGAGGGGGACGGCGGCGCGGCTCTGGGACGGACGGCGAGGGTGAGATCCTGCGTACCAGTCCCACTGGAGCTAATGGTGTCCAGTAGCCTAAGAAGCAGGACCTTGCAACTCAGAGAGTAGGGCTGCTTCTCTCCCCTCAGTCCCTCGATGAGGGAGTCTGTTGCCAGCAGTGCTCCCTGAAAATGAAAAACCTAACAAAATACTTTCTGTCAGAAAGCTCAGGAGAGCTCCTGAAAAGCACCCAGTCTCCACTGGGTACAGTATCAAACTGAGGTCTGGAGGAGGGGCATAGAGGGAGGAGCCAGTGCACACCCAGAACTAAAGTCTTTCTTAAAGTGCCCATGTCTCCTGCGGAGCCCGTCTATCCCCATGGTCCTTACGGAGTCCACAGCATCCTCTAGGACGTTAGAGAAAATAGGATTTTAATACCTACCGGTAAATCCTTTTCTCTTAGTCCGTAGAGGATGCTGGGCACCCGTCCCAGTGCGTACTGTGTCTGCAGTTATTAAATGGCCCTTAACTCCAGAACATTTATGTGGAGATGAAAACATCCAAGGAAGACTTGACCATCTTCCTTGGATGTTTTCCCCCTGTGTGACTGCTCTCCAGCCTCGGAGGGTTGCATCCGTGGTCCCTAGGATCCCGTCCTGGATCCCGAACCATCGCCCCTCTAGGTGGTGAGAACTGTGCAGCCACCAATGGAGTGAGATTCTGGTCTTGGAAGACAGGATTATCCTCCGGTGCATGTGTAGGTGGGATCCGGACCACTTGTCCAACAGGTCCCACTGGAACACTCTGGCATGGAACCTGCCAAACTGAATGGCCTCGTAGGCCGCAACCATCTTCACCAGCAACTGAATGCATTGATGGATTAACACTCTTGCTGGTTTCAGAATTTGTTTGACCAGACTCTGGATCTCCAGAGCCTTTCCACTAGAAGAAAACCTCTTCTGTGTCCAGTATCACTCCCAAAAACAACAACCGCGTCATTGGGACCAACAGCGATTTTGGCAAGTTTAGGAGCCAACCATGTTGTTGAAGAACTGTCAGGGAGAGTAGATGTTTTGCACCAACTGGTCCCTGGATCTTGCCTTTATCAGGAGATCATCCAAGTACGGGATAATTGTGACTCCTTGCTTGCGAAGGAGAACCATCATTTCCGCCATCACCCTGGTGAAAATCCTCGGAGCCGTGGACAGACCAAACGGCAACGTCTGAAATTGGTAATGACAATCCTGAATTGCAAACCTCAGGTAGCTTGATGCAGTGGCTAAATGGGAACATATAAGTAGGCATCCTTTATGTCTACCAAAACCATGAAATCTCCTTTATCCCCCGGACTGGAGATCACTACCCTGAGAGATTCCATCTTGAAATTGAATTTCTTTAGGTAGAAATTAAGGGATTTCAGATTTAAGATTGGTCTGACTGAGCCGTCCGGCTTCGGGACCACGAAGAGGCTTGAATAAAAACCTTCTCCCTGCTGACTAAGGCTGATTTGAACAATCGGTGAGGGGGAACGTCTTGAAACCCCAGTTTGTACCCTTGGGACACTATTTGTAAAACCCACGAGTCCAGGTCCGAATGAATCCAGAACTGACTGAAGAGTTTTAGACGTGCCCCCCACTGGTGCGGGCTCCTGCAAGAGAGCCCCAGCGTCATGCAGTGGATTTGGCAGAAGCAGAGGACGATCTCTGCTCCTGCGATCTTGAAGAGGCTACAGACCTCTTCCCTCTTTTCCTTCCTCTACCTGCAATGAAAGGGGAATCTTAACTTCTTGCATATCTATTGGGCCGAAATGACTGCTTCAGATAATGATGCGTCTTCATCCGTTGAGAGGGAACATAGGGCAAGAAGGATGACTTACCTGCGGGAGCTGCCGAGATCAAATTAACTAGGCCGTCGCCAAACAAGGCTTCACCTTCATAGGGAAGAGACTCCCTTTCTTCTTGGAGTCAGCATCAGCATTCCCTTGGTGAATCCACAATGCCCTCCTATCCGAGACTGCCATGAAATTGGCCCGTGAGCACTTGTGCCCGGTGTAGGATTTTTAAATATGTGTAGTTTACTGTATGCAAGGGTTTAAAACCTTTTAGGAACTGAGCTCTAAGGTGTATTACATGTAGTTTAAAAAAAACAAAAAAGGTTTATTTTATGGCAGTAGTTTCCAAACTGGGGTTCTTGCACTGGTAGCATAGTTTGGTGGTCCAGGACCAATTAAAATTATTTATACTTTATTAAATTGGCAAAACCATTCCCTCACAACATAACTGAACCTGAGGATGACATGCTATAAACACAATTTACTTAATTTTATATTTTTTTCTGAATTTCTCAATAAAAAAAACTTTGGCCTAGGGGTGCCGTGAAACAAATTTTGATACTCTAGGGCAGGGGTGTCAAACCCATGGGCCGCATGCCGCCCCCAATGCATCCTTTTGTGGCCCACAGTCCGGGGTCCGGTAGGGGTCCGACAGGGGTCCTTTTGTGGCCCGATCACCTTGCTTAGAGCGAGGGCAGGAGAGTGCAGCCAGAGTCTTTGCTTTCTATGTGCGGCACCATCTTCCCGAAGAGATCACCGGGAAGATAGTGCCCCTTCCACTGGCTACAGCACAGGTATACTGGGGTGGGGTAGCAAACTGGGGGCCCCAATGGGCCCCTCCAGCAGTCCCTCTACCAAAACACATCTTTTGGTGGTTTTGCGGTGTTGTTATAACTACATGGTGACGATTCTGTAGCACAGAGATTTTCAACCATTTACAACTCACGTCACACAGAACAAGATTTAAATATTGACAAGGCACACTGAAATATAATGGTGATGCATGGTGCAGTATCGTGTCCTAGGATGTCATGTCGCAGCTTCTCCATAGGTAACGCCTGAACAGGCCCGGTGACAGGGGGGACAAAGGGGACACTTGTTCAGGGCTCCAAGTATTAAGAACAGAAATAATGGGGCCACAGTGCCAATATTGCTTTTTAAAGTGTATCCACCAACTGCTCAATTTAAGCAGGAAAACAATTAACAGGCCAACTAAACCCTCCCCCCTCCTTTTACCCCATCACTTTGTCCAGTCCCTGTGGTCCATACTGTATTGCCATTATTATGCATGTTGCTGTGCTGGCCCTTTTCTGAATGTCCCTGCCACCGCCACCGAAGAGCTGGATAGCCCAGTATGAAAACCACCTGCCGGCCTCACTGACGGTCCGAGTCAAAGGCTCCATTTTTTTTTAAAGATCCCTCTGCCAAGTTAAGGGGGGGTTGAGGGGGCCCCAGAGATATCAGTGTACTGGGCCCCGAGATTTCTGTTTCTGGCCCTGACCCTCAGGGGCGTATCTACCCCTTGGCCAGGATGGCACTTGCCAGGGGCACCATCCAGCTGTGCCAACCGTGGCTAAGGGATAGAGTACTGCAGTCTCGAAAGGGCGCTATGGCAATCAGCATGGGACTGACCAATTAGACGGTGAGGGAAGGATACTGAAATTGTCCCAACCCTGTTACAGTTTGAAACGCCCCTCAACTGCTGTCCACTGCTTCACTCCTAGCTCTGCCCCTTTGCACAGTGGGCAAGGAGATGGCTGGAGACAGCTGCACAGCCATGCCTTGCAAGTTCGAGAGAGCTGTTGAATTTCAGCACTTCAAGTCAGAGCCTGCCCCCTGCTGCCCAAGCAGTCCGTGACAGTTAGTGTCGAGGAGGGGGGGATTTGTGCATGTGTGCTATCAGTGTGTGTGTGTGGGGACGGGGGGGGGGGGTGGAGGATGTGTGTGACTGTGAGGGAGCTGTCAGTGTCAGTGGGGAGAGGAGCAGGAGGGAGTTGTCAGTGTGTGGAAGTGATGAGAGTTGTCAGTACTGGGGAAATGTGTGTGTGTGTGTGTGTGTGTGTGTGTGTGTGTGTGTGTGTGTGTGTACTAGATTTAGGAGTGTGTGTTTGTGAGAGGTTTCAGTTGGGGAATTAGAGTTCATACAGTAATTAAATGTTTTCATATTGAGAACTACATCTCCCAGCATATACAGTGTGCTGGGGATGCTAACAAGCTTTATTTAAAAGTTTAAAAAACATTGCTTTTATGACTGCAATGGTTAAAAAGGGAGAGCTATAAATCAATTTATCAGTGAATGATCGCAGTTTGAGCTGTTACATTTTACTGAACCACCTATCCCTCCACACTCACTACCTGTCCTCAGGATACATTTACCATCCCGGCAGACGGTATACCGGCGGTCATTTGACCGATGTTGGAATCCTGACACCACTTGGGAGACTGGTGCCGGCACACAGACAGCCAACATCCCGAAGGCGAGTATTGGAGGGAGGGTTAGGACCGGGGGAGGGGGTGTTAGGGAAGGCACTAGGAGGGGGGGGGTTAGTCCTAGCTGCCACCCCCTGAGGGTTAGCCCTATCCGCCACCCCCCCAGAGGGTTAGGATTAGGATTAGGTATCATGTGACTGCTGGAATCCCGAGCGCCGGATGCCATACCCAACCCCCTTTACTTTTTCAGGCATTTCTATCTCTCCTCTCTCTATGGTGTTCCGATTGCCCACTTTCCCTTGTGCTTTTCTCTCTCTCTCCTTTGTTTAGAGCATCAGTTTCTGTAGTCCACTTTATCCTTATTTTTTCCAGTGTTTCACTATCTCTCTGATGTAATGAGGATGTATGGTCTAGAGGGATCAGTAATGCATTGTACTGTATAGAGGCGTCAGGGATGTAGCGTAGGGTATAGAGGCGTCAGGGATGTAGCGTAGGTTATAGAGGCATCAGGAATGTAGCGTAGGGAATAGAGGCATCAGGGATGTAGCGTAGGGTATAGAGTCGTCAGGGATGTAGCATAGGGAATAGAGGCATCAGGGATGTAGCGTAGGGAATAGAGGCGTCAGGGATTTAGCTTAGGGAATATAGGCATCAGGGATGTACTAGCAGGTATATAGAGGTCAGTGTACTGTATAGAGGGGTCAGTAATGCAGTGATGGTTATAGAAAGGTCAGTGATGTAGTGTAGGGTATAGAGGGGTCAGTTATGTAGTGTGGGGTAAAGAGGGGTCAGTAAAGATACTAAGCTGAAGTACTTAGAACACTTCTTGAATTAAGACACAACCTGCAAGAAAAAGTATGCAATATGGGTGAAAAGGCAAATGTCAGAGGTCTGATACAAGTGACCAGCTCCACACCTTGCACCACATAGCGTTATGTTAAACTGGGATATGTTCTTTTTTGGTGTGTGTGTGTGTGTGTGTGTGTGTGTGTGTGTGTGTGTATGTGTGTGTGTGGGGGGGGGGGGGGTGCCAAAGGAAATTTTTGCCATTGGCTCCTTTGGTCTAGAAACCAGCCTTGATCACAAAATATTTTTGTCTGAGCAGACTGGACACTGATCAGCGTTGGCTCATTCTCAGCCCCCCGCCCAGCCTCTGCTGCCAACAGACTGCTATTAGCTAGTTATCCTTCTGCCTTCCCTATCTATGACACAGACTGCTGCTAATGCTACCAGAATGTTCCCAGTGGCTTCACACCAACAGTGAATCCCAGCCGATGATGTAGGGCAGCGTGTGGGGGAGGGGGTCAGTTGCTGTGGCTCCAACATGGTAACCGCCAATGGACTGCAATGCTTTATCGAAAGGGGGGGCGCCAGTCCCTTACTTTGCCAGGGGCGCTTGGACCCCTAGCTACACCTCTGTTGACCCTAACCGATACCCCTAAACTAACCATAATTCCTGCAGTAAAAATCCATGTTTCTATGTATATAGGGGGTCATTCCGAGTTGATCGCTTGCTGCCGTTGTTCGCTGCGTAGCAATCAGTTGAAAAAAAATGGCTAATCTGTGCATGCGCATGCTCCGTAATGTGCATGCGCATCGTACGGGTACAAAGTCCATTGTGGTTTTGCACTAGTTCTAGCGATTATTCCAATCACAGAACAGGCCACAAGGAGATTGACAGAAAGAGGGCGTTTCTGGGTGTCAACTGACCGTTTTCAGGGAGTGCTTGGAAAAATGCAGGCGTGGCAGAAGAAATGCAGACGTGGCTGGGCATTCGCTGGATGGGTGTGTGACATCAAAAGCCGTCCTCGGTTGTTAGAATCAACGCACACGAAGTGTAACTACAGTGCTGGTCTTATTTTGAAACGATTTTGCAGGCGCTCTGCTGCTCAAGTGTTCGCACTTCTCCAAAGTGAATATACACTCTCCAGTGGGCAGCGACAATGCGTTTGCATGGCTGCTAAAAACTGCTAGCGAGCAATCAACTCAGAATGACCCCCATAGTGTATTGCAAGAAAATATCTGTAAATCCAATGGTACCGTAAGTGCGGTATATACTCGCACTTCTTTGCGGGGTGAGAACATCTCCCCTAAGTGAAGTCAGCCCTATGAATAGAGTTTGTGTGATCCCTGTGCAGCAGTCACAGAAAGGGTTCATCTCTGCAGTTTGTCACTCAAATTACATTGCTGCATTTTTTCTAGAAGTGGATCTGAGAGCTGTTACCCGCAGACCAGCTACAATAATTATCCTGGGTACTCACTAGACCAGTGGTTCTCAAACTGCACCCTGGGGTGCCTCAGGACACTTGCAGGGGTGCCTTGGATTGATGGTCCAGGACCAATTCAAAATATTTATAGTTAGTGTTATAGGCAAAACCAGTGCTGTTGGCTGGCAATCATAACATATGTGCACAAGCAGAAGCAAATCCTGTCCCCTACCAAAGGGCCAGTGCTAGGGTGTTTGGCGCCTCCCTGCAAACTATTAATTTGGGCCCTCTCTCCAATACTTAATAAAGGGACAGTGCGCTCCTTAAAAAAAGAAGGTGTGGTATCACAAGGAAGGGGCATGGCCACACAATAGCACCCCAAATCAAAATACGCCACACAGTAGCACTATCTTATTGTCATTACACCGCATGTAATAATAATAATAATAATAATAATAATACCCACAGTCGCAGTGCCCTTTATACACATAACCACCATATCAGTGCAGCTTACACACATAATGCCAACAGTAGCAGTGCCCCTCCTACACATGCCCACGGTGGCAATCCTTTACATGGCAAATATCAACCTGGTTTTGCCATGTAAAGGATTGCCACTTTAAAAAACAAACAATAAAAAAAAAAAAAAACAACAGGAAAAAACACAAAATCTCTCACTTTCTGATTCTCACACCCTATTACATTCCTCCCTATATATTTAAATGTTTCTATTACTGTATGTTCCCTCTTCCCTTCTCCAAACTATACACATCAACATTTTTTAGTATTTCCAGGTAAGTTTTGTGATGTAGGCCATTCACAATTTTAGTTGCCCTAATGTATTTACAGCCTTCTGGAGATATGGCTTCTGGAACTGAACACAGGATTCTAAATGTGGCTGTACCAAGGACCTATACAGTGGCATTACAGGTTGAGTATCCCTCATCCAAAATGCTTGGGACCAGAGGAATTTTGGATATCGGATTTTTCTGTATTTTGGAATAATTGCATACCATAACGAGATATTATGGTGATGGGACCTAAATCTAAGCACAGAATGCATTTATGTTTCATATACACCTTATACACACAGCCTGAAGGTCATTTTAGCCAATATTTTTTATAACTTTGTGCATTAAACAAAGTGTGTGTACATTCACAGAATTCATTCATGTGTCATATACACCTTATACACACAGTCTGAAGTTCATTTAATACAATATTTTTAATAACTTTGAGTATTAAACAAAGTTTGTGTACACTGAGCCATCAAAAAACAAAGGTTTCACTATCTCAGTCTCACTCAAAAAAGTCCGTATTTCGGAATATTCCGTATTTCGGAATATTTGCATATGGGATACTCAACCTGTATTACTTTTTTCTGCTACTGGTTCTTTAACCTATGCAAACAAGCATCTGACTTGCCTTTCCTATTGCTTTGTTACATTGCTCACCTGAAATAGTAATACTTAGATAGCTTTCCTCTTGCCATTATAATGCCCTTAATATTATAGTTAGCCTTTGCATTTTTGAGACATGTATGATTTTGCATTTTTTGGCATTAAATGTTGCCATGTTCTTGACCATTCCTCTAGTCCAGGGGCAGAACTGCCAGAGACAACGGAGTCAGTTGCCGCCGGGCTCCAGCCCTGAATGGGCTCCAGCCCTAAAGGGGCTTCCTCCATTGCCCCCCGGCTGTTACGTGCCCTTCCTACTAAATAGACAAAGGCGCTACCAGCAGGGTCTCGCAGTTTGTACATTCCATGCCGTAAAACCCTTCTTTCCACCTTTTTCAAGACCCAGCCCAGCAGCCTCGCCGCTGCCACCACCGCTAGCTGCAGCACTGCCAGCGGTGGGGTGCCCCTGCTTCTTCTCACACCACAGATAGCTGGGCAGCACTGCAACTGCCTGCCTGATTGCTCCGCCCCCTTCCGGCTCCCAAGCACCTCTGCTGCCCAGTGATCCAGGAGCCTGCTGCTAGGAAGAAGTGGCCGAGCTTCAGCAAGCGAGTCTGGACACTGGCGGAGGAAGCCATGATAACCAGATAATGGGGAGTGGAGAGCCAGTTCCAAGGTAATACTTTATACAGCTGGTTGAGATCCTGGTCGGTGGATATGGATTCCAAGAAAACCCTGGAGGTGCTTCCTTTCAAGGGAGACACTCTCTTTGGAGAAGACCTCAATAAGATTGTAGCTGATCTGGCTACTGCTAAAACAGCTTGCCTACCTCGTATGACTCCTACCACGCAGAAGGCTAAAAGTACTTTCCCTTGGCCCTTTCATCCCTCAGGTAAAGCGTACCCAAGGTCAGGCATACCCAAAGCAAGCTCATGCTTCCAGACCTGCCAAGCCCAGACTGAAGCAAGCCTGGGCTGCCCATCAGCCTGCTTCCAAAACGGACAAGCCTGCCGCATGACGGTGCAGGCCTCCCTCTGGGGGATCCCAGGGTGGGGGGCCCGACTTCTAGGTTTGGCATAGAAAGGTATAATTCTAAGCTAGAGAATTCTGTTTGGAGCTCACCTTGTACTTTGTGAAGAAATAATCAGCATTGTGGCTGAGCAGATACATGTAGTGTGTGGCTGCAAACTGCATGGATCTGCTGCGTTGTAATGCTGATACTTTTTTTTTGCAAAGTACCAATAGCTTCATATAATGTTCACAATTTTTATGCAGGATCAAATAGCTCAATAGGTAGGGTGTTTGATTAAAATTCAACAGGTTATAGGTTTGAATCCTGGGTATGGTAGTTTGAAATGTGTTATTTAATAAAGTATGTTGTTCTGACTGCTGGGATATCATACTAAATAAATGGAGTTGATCAATTTTTTTTTTTATTTTTTTTTAAACTAGGGACAATTTCCAGATACTTTTCTTTATAACTGAGATTGCCCCCTGGAACTTCACATCAGTTGACAACTATGCATGAGTGGGCAGTGCTTGCTCTGGATCTGCCCACCCATTTATGTGCCGTCATAAAAGAAAGCACAACTGACAGTTATCCTGGGCGTACACTACACAATTATCTGTCAGGCTATCTATCCAGTCTGGATGGGTGGAATGAAAATATGGTAATGTATAGTAGCAAATGTCAATTAACCATTTGCTCCCAAACACTAGAAAAGTGGTCAAAAATGGTCATTACACAAATTGGTTAAACCCAAAATTTAACCAATTTGTTTAGGGGACCATGTTTGTCCATTTTCTAGTGTTTGAGAGTAAATCGTTGATGGTCATTTGCTCACATAGATAACCGGATTTCTATTCCAACCAGCCAGTGTTGGAGATATGGTCTGCCAGATTACATAATGCATACCAGAGCCATAACTAGACTTTTTGGTGCCCTGTGACAGAGAATTATATGCCCCCCCCCCCTCCCCTCCCCATTTTTGCAATATGGACAAAAGGCGCATGCCTTGTGGGGAAGGGGCATAACAAGATTGGTCTCAGAGAAAGCACATGAGATATGAAGATATATCTAGTATACTTGACACTCAATGGTTTGTGGTATTGCCGGGGTGCCCTCCTTAAATGCATATACAGTCACACATGGGGTGTTTGTGCAAATGGCATATCAGCAGTCAGCACTAACTGGTGACATGCCATTTGTAAAAGTAAGCCATGTGTGACTAATATATAAACATACTTTATTAAATAACACCTCAAACTATCATACCCAGGATTCAAATCTATAACCTGTTGAATTCTAATCAAACACCCTACCCATTGAGCTACTTGATCCTGCATCTATTCTAACCTCCAAAAACAGATTCAGTTGCATTTTCCAGCGTGTTTTGTTTGCGCCTTTGCAAATGTCTTACATCGACAAACTTATTTAGTACTATTTTGCAAATAGGGTTACATTGTCGCAACATTGTGTTCCCTAATTGCTTGATTTTTTAAATGCAACAATTGATAAAGACACCTGATAATTGCTCTGTGGAGTGTTATTTTGTGTCTACTTCTTATCTACATTTAATTCCCTACCTCTAATCAAGGCATTTTTAAATGCTGGGGGCTGCCAGGACGTGAGGCCTACCTAGACTTTAGATCGGAATTTGAATGTACTTGTGAACTAACTTAATTTCCTACTTCTAAATTAATTCCTAAATTCACTACTTACATTAATCCTGTAGTTGGGCATTTTGAGCCTTCAATTGTGGGTATTGTTTTGTGTCCAGACCAGCAGCTGGTGGTGTGCATTTGCTGGAAAGGCATCGAAGACCTCCGATATGCTGCATCTCCTGATGTGTGTCTCCCTCAAGTGGCTGTCAGCAAATGCATGCTAGACACCCCATTCCAAGCTGATTGTGACATCACGGAACATGCATCATAGAACAGGCATGCTAGAATATGGGTCTTCAACCTGCGACCCTCCAGCTGCTGTGGAACTACATATACCAGCATGCCCTGCCTCAGTTTTAGCATACCTTAATAGCAAAACTGTGGCAGGGCATGCTGGGATGTGTAGTTTCACAGCAGCTGGAGGGCCACAGGATGAAGACCCATGTGCTAGAGCCAAGCCGCAGGTACATTGAATGCTAGCAAGCTGAATGTTTAAATCCTTTTTGTTCCGCAGCATTCCAATGCGGAAGATTCCATGGAACCAGAGATTATTCCATTGAGAAGGACATGCTGCCTGGATGACTGCACTGTGCAAATTAAATCACGGAGCCAGTTGGCTTGTGGGTGGCTCTGGTGACTGGGTGGTTGGGTGGGCGGTGTGTCAGAGGTGGAGCACATGCAAATGAATGTGTATCATCCTGCTAGTGAGAGTGAAAACTCATGCAGGAGTGTGCCTGCTTGTCAGTGGGTTATGCACCTTGCCAGGCGTCAAATCTACATGGAGCAGCTGGAGGGGACAAGAGCAGGTTTGCAAAATATAGATAGAAGAGCATATATGCTGGCGCATTCTCCATGATTGTGTCAGCTTATGTTTTGGTGCACTGCACTTTCCTCCACTAAGTTTTAGCCATTTTGGTTAAACGCAAGTGTAGTTGCTTCTCGCCCTTTTGGCTGTGATCTTGTATCGTGGTTGAAGAGTCTGCTGGAGGGATTGTTTTCTTCATTGACGAGAGACTGAAGATATTACAGGATGGAAGGCTTGGGAACACTATCTGTTTTTCAGTTGTGGAAGAGTTGAAAGACAGCTTTTCCTTGCCAATATCTCTCTTTTGCAAAGAGCTACGCATTGGAAAATTCAGGGCTATACCGTGTAGATGAAGCACTAACAGGAGGCTTTAAAATTTTCATTCTAGTTTCCTTCGTTTGGGAGAAAAATGCAAAGGTACAAGACAGCTTTTCCTTGCCAATATCTCTCTTTTGCAAAGAGCTGCACATTGGAAAATTCAGGGCTATGCCGTGTAGATGATGGCCTAACAGGAGGCTTTAAAATTTTCTTTCTAGTGTCCTTCGTTTGGGAGAAAAATGCAAAGGTACAAGACAGCTTTTCCTTGCCAATATCTCTCTTTTGCAAAGAGCTACGCATTGGAAAATTCAGGGCTATGCCGTGTAGCTGATGGCCTATCAGGAGGCTTTAAAATTTTCTTTCTAGTGTCCTTCGTTTGGGAGAAAAATGCAAAGGTACAAGACAGCTTTTCCTTGCCAATATCTCTCTTTTGCAAAGAGCTACGCATTGGAAAATTCAGGGCTATACCGTGTAGATGAAGCACTAACAGGAGGCTTTAAAATTTTCATTCTAGTGTCCTTCGTTTGGGAGAAAAATGCAAAGGCAGCTTGTGCCATCGCCACTCTGCTCCTTGTGCCGCCTTGGCGGTTTACATGAGCCACTGCGGTGACGTTGTCTGACTGGATCAGAACCGGTTGGTCGCAAAGTAAGGTCTCCGCTTGACGTAGGGCATTGTATATGGCCCCTAGTTTCAGGATGTTGATGTGAAGACAAGTCTCTTGACTTGACCAAAGACCTTGGAAATTTCTTCCCTGTGTGACTGCTCCCCAACCTTGGAGGCTTGCATCTGTGGTCACCAGGATCCAGTCCTGAATGCCGAATCTGCGTCACTCGAGAAGGTGAGCACTCTGCAGCCACCACAGGAGTGATACCCTGACCCTGGGGGACAGGGTGATCAACCAATGCATCTGTAAATGTGACCCAGACCACTTGTCCAGTAGGTCCCATTGGAAAGTCCTCGCATGGAACCTGCCGAATGGAATGGCTTTGTATGATGCCACCATCTTTCCCAGGACTCGAGTGCAGTGATGCACTGACACAAGTTTTGGTTTCAATAGGTTCCTGACAAGAGTCATGAGTTCCTGGGCCTTTTCTATCGGGAGATAAACCCTCTTCTGGTCTGTGTCCAGAATCATGCCCAAGAAAGACAGACGAGTCGTAGGAACCAACTGCGACTTTGGGATATTGAAAATCCAGCCGTGTTGCTGTAACACTTTCAGTGAAAGTGATACGCTGTTCAGCAACTGCTCTCTTGATCTCGCTTTTATGAGATCGCTCAAGTACGGGATAATTGTGACACATTGCTTGCGCAGGAGAACCATCATTTCCACCATTACCTTGGTGAAAATTCTCTGGGCAGTGGAGAGACCAAACAGCAACGTCTGAAATTGGCAATGACAGTCCTGTACCGCAAATCTGAGGTACGACTGATGAGATGGATAAATTTGGACATGAAGGTATGCATCCTGTACACAAATGCGGACAACAGGTGTCAAGCCGTGTGTTGCCTTTGTCAAGCTGTAATAAGTAGGGGTAAGGATGTTAACCACCTCAGAACATCCTCCCTTATACGTCACCTGCAGCGCATTAATCATAAGTCAGTGACAAGTTCAAAAACTTTGGATGACAGCGGAAGCAGTCCACTGACCACTAAATCCCTTCCTCTTGTAACCAAGCTCCTGCAAACCACACCACCAACTCCCTCAGTGTCAATTTCCTTCTTAGACAGGAGAGCCAATAGTCCTGCAGGCCATGTCACTGGCAAGTCTGACGAGTCCTCTCCTGCCTGGGATTCCTCCGATGCATCCTTGAGTGTAACGCCTACTGCTGCTGGCGCTGCTGTTGTTGCTGCTGGGAGTCGATCGTCATCCCAGAGGGGAAGTCGGAAGACCACTTGTACTACTTCCAGTAGGCAATTGACTGTCCAACAGTCCTTTGCGAGGAAGATGAAATATCACAGCAGTCATCCTGCTGCAAAGCGGATAACTCAGGTCTTGTCAGCCTGGGTGGTGAGAAACGTGGTTCCGGTATCCATCGTTAATTCAGAGGCAACTAGAGACTTGATTGAGGTACTGTGTCCCCGGTACCAAATGCCATCTAGGTTCCATTTCTCTAGGCAGGCGATACCGAAAATGTACAAAGACCTCAGAAAAAGAGTCACCAGTGTCCTAAAAAATGCAGTTGTACCCAATGTCCACTAGTCCACATGTCCGTGGTTAAGTGGAGCAGGGCAGACTCAGGACTATATGACTGTGACAGCCCACTGGGTAGATGTATTGCCTCCCGCAGCAAGAACAGCAGCGGCGGCACCAGTAGCAGCATCTCGCAAATGCCAACTCGTTCCTAGGCAGGCTACGCTTTGTATCACCGCTTTCCATAAGAGGCACACAGCTGACAACCTCTTACGGAAACTGAGGAACATCATCGCAGAATGGCTTACCCCAATTTGACTCTCCTGGGGATTTGTGACATCGGACAACGCCACCAATATTGTGCGTGCATTACATCTGGGCAAATTCCAGCACGTCCCATGTTTTGCACATACATTGAATTTGGTGGTGCAGAATTATTTAAAAAACGACAGGGGCGTGCAAGAGATGCTGTCGGTGGCCCGAAGAATTGCGGGCCACTTTCTGCATTCAGCCACCGCGTGCCGAAGACTGGAGCACCACCAAACATTCCTGAACCTGCCCTGCCATCCTCTGAAGCAAGAGGTGGTAACGAGGTGGAATTCAACCCTCTATATGCTTCAGAGGATGGAGGAGCAGCAAAAGGCCATTCAAGCCTATACATCTACCCACGATATAGGCAAAGGAGGGGGAATGCACCTGACTCAAGCGCAGTGGAGAATGATTTCAACGTTGTGCAAGGTTCTGCAATCCTTTGAACTTGCCACACGTGAAGTCAGTTCAGACACTGCCAACCTGAGTCAGGTCATTCCCCTCATCAGGCTTTTGCAGAAGAAGCTGGAGACATTGAAGGAGGAGCTAAAACAGAGCGATTCCGCTAGGCATGTGGGACTTGTGGATGGAGCCCTTATTTCGCTTAACCAGGATTCAATCTGTTGAAATCAGAGCAATAAATTTTGGCCACCGTGCTCGATCCTAGATTTAAAACCTACATTGTATCTCTCTTTCCTGCAGACACAAGTCTGCAGAGGTTCAAAGACCTGCTGGTGAGAAAATTGTCAAGTCAAGCGGAACGTGACCCGTCAACAGCTCCTCCTTCACATTCTCCCGCAACTGGGGGTGCGAGGAAAAGGCTAAGAATTCCGAGCCCACCCGCTGGCGGTGATGCAGGGCAGTCTGGAGTGAGTGCTGACATCTGGTCCGGACTGAAGGACCTGGCAACGATTACTTACATGTCGTCTACTGTCACTGCATATGATTCTGTCACCTTTGAAAGAATGGTGGAGGATTATATGAGTGACCGCATCCAGGTAGGCACGTCAGACAGTCCGTATGTATACTGGCAGGAAAAAGAGGCAATTTGGAGGCCCTTGCACAAACTGGCTTTATTCTACCTAAGTTGCCCTCCCTCCAGTGTGTACTCCAAAAGAGTGTTTAGTGCAGCCGCTCACCTTGTCAGCAATCGGCGTACGAGGTTACTTCCAGAAAATGTGGAGAAGATGATGATCATCAAAATGAATTATAATCAATTCCTCCGTGGAGACATTCACCAGCAATTGCCTCCAGAAAGTACACAGGGATCTGAGATGGTGGATTCCAGTGGGGACGAATTAATAATCTATGAGGAGGGCGATGTACACAGTGAAAGGGGTGAGGAATCGGAGGATGATGAGGTGGACATCTTGCCTCTGTAGAGCCAGTTTGTGCAAGGAGAGATTGATTGCTTCTTTTTTGGTGGGGGTCCAAACCAACCAGTCATTTCAGTCAGCCGTGTGGCAGACCCTGTTGCTGAAATGATGGGTTCGTCAATGTTTTTCTTTTCAATCTAAGCCCCTGCAGTTTTCTGTAAGAATCTGCTTCGCTATGATGATCAACAAGTCACAAGGGCAAACACTCAGGGCTGGAGGCGTAGATCTTAGGACCAGCTGCTACAAGCATGGCAAAGGTGTCACTATCATTTGTGACACCCAGAGAGGAAGCGAGGGAGATTGTAATGCAGTGCGCGCAGATAAGCAGCGCAATGGTAAAATGGAGGCATGGTCTCATAGGTAGGGGTGTGGCCTGTTGGCCTGAATCTCCATTTTGTTGCTCCGGGTATCCCGGGGGTTGAGTGCTGCACCCGGGGACTAGTGTGTGAGTGGTGCTGGCTCCTGCACAGTGACAGAAACTGGGTGTTGCACGTAATGTCACAGTGAAACACCCATATTCTGTCACTGAAGAGGAGCCGGCACTTTGGTGTCACCCCCCTTGGCGGGTGACACTCGGGTGTGGGCCGCAACCCCGTTGTGATGCCACTGACCCATGGGAAGCTTTACGTGGCTTACCCATGTGTTAGTAGCCCCAAGCATCTTTTGTGTTAGTCCCTGAAGAAAAACTTCAAATATTGTTTACAATTTTGTAATCAATGGCCTAATTCAGTAAGGATTGCAAATTCTGCTAAGTAACAGAATTTGCAATCCTTTGGTTCGCATGCTGGGGCCACCCAGCATGCCGCCTCCCTTCTTGACCACGCTGAAATTGCAGTCGCAGTGCAGTTCAGCGTGATCATAAAAAATGGGTTAGCCTCCTGTTGGTGCAGACTGTATGTGTGCGCAGGAAGCCGCCACCATTTTTGTGATTGCAGCTGCTGCATGTGATGTCATGCAACCGCTCTGACCACGCCTCCTGTTTCTCCGTTGCCGACCCCATTTTGAAGCCCTGCCCACGCACCGCTCCATCTCCGACTTGGAAATGGAGTGTTGCTGACCCCCCCCCCCCAGCACCGATTGACAGTCAGAGGCGATCGCATTAACTGCGGGGTGCCACAGAAAATGCAGGCGCATGCGTATGCTCTTAGCAATTTTTGCAGTTGGACTGCTTATTGCGATTGCAATCCAACCTGAATCAGGCTCTATTACCTATCACAATGCACTGCGGGTAGTACAAAATGGGGTTAATATAAGAGAAAACCCCCCAGAGCTGTGCTCCTTAACTGTCCCTGGTGGCTAGTGGAGCAGCTGCCCAGTAATCAGTGTCCACGCCAGTGCGCACATGGCCCGCCCCCTACAGCCACGCTGGATCACGGTATAGTGTGGGCATAGAAGTCCCTTACCTCCCTTTCATCAGCGGCCTCGTGATCCCGGAGGGCGGTGTGTGTGTGACTGACCTTAGGAAGAAACCGGAGCCTCCGCTGCAGTGACCCAGCAACCAGGGCGCGGGAGTATACTGCGCCGCTGGGAGTGATGGAGCTGCAGTAAAGATGTCTATTAGACCTAGCCTGCTGCGGCCCTTGTAGATTCTTATAAAAAAAAGTTCTTCTTTTCTTGTCAAAATTAATAGCTAAGAAAAGGCTGCCTGAGGCAGCCCCCTCTTAAGTGGCCTGCTACTGAAGGCACCAACTACAAACTGAGCTCCCTGTTCATGGAAGCGAGGTTATAGAGGAGGGGGCGCTGAGCATCTTGGGAACAGTCAAAAGCTTTGAGCCTGTTGGTGCCTCAGATCAAGATCCTACTCTACACCCTAATGTGAATCCTTGTGGAGTCCAGTGTACCCCACAGAAGAAATGAATGTGTCACACCCATTGGCAGCAACATTAGAATAGCTGCTGATGGGCACAATTGAGAAAGGAAGGGGGGAAAACATTTGAATCCAGCACATATATGTAATTTGAATATGTAATTTGTACCTTCCTACTTTAAAATGTAATGGATGAACCTCACCCTGTGAGAACTATCTTCATGATCAAGAGATCTCATACGCAAGAAAAGCATGTGCTGGGATAGGGCTGTGGAGGGCGGCTGCTCGGGCACACACCCGTCAAGTTAAGGAGATTCAACTGAGGAAGCACAAGGGAACTGCAGGGAGACCACATATTTTCAGATGAACATGAGAGGGCGGAAGGCTGCCTAATACTGAAGCACCCTCAAACATCAAACCATATGCAACAACTAGTACAAGCATTCCTGGGGAAAGGTCTGCAGCAGACGGATTTGCATACGGTGATGTCATCCAAGCAATGGGCATAGTTGGCTGCAACCCTCGTCTGCATATGAAAAGAGAAAATGGTCACGCAGGGCATGGCGGCCTTTGTGGGGTTGCGCTTGGATGACCCCTAGATCGCTTTATACACCCCCATCAGTGTGGGGCTCATGTTGGCCATGCCCAAGCCCCTGAAGCATTCAAGCTGATTTCTTGCAGCAGCTGGACCCAGTAACAGCTCCAGAGTTGCTCTACAAGACAAGTAAAAGGGTGTGAGCCCTGCAGCACCACCTGTAGTTTGCATACACACATATATAGGACAGCATCTCTTATATGCCCCAGGGGCAATAAAATAGTAGCCTTATCTAGGGTATCCGTCCATGCCGCTACAGCACTACACACCCAGGCCGACGCAATTGCCGGTCTGAGTAAGGTACCTGAATGTGTATAAATGGACTTCAGGGTAATCTCCTGTTTGCGGTCAGCAGACTCTTTGAGGGTAGCCGTATCCTGGGACGGGAGGGCTACCTTCTTGGATAAGCGTGTTAATGCTTTGTCCACCCAAGGGGAGGATTCCCATCGTAACCTATCCGTTGATGGGAAAGGGGAATCCTTTTGGAAATCTGCAGGAGATTCCCAAGCTTTTTCACATAACTCGTTCAGCTCGTGTGAGGGGGGAAAGGTTACCTCAGGCTTCTTTCCCTTGTACATATGTACCCTCTTGTCAGGGATAGGGGGCTCCTCTGTGATGTGCAAAACATCTTTTATTGCCATAATCATATATCAAATGTATTTTGCCAATTTTGGCTGTAACTTTGCATCATCGTAATCGACACTGGAGTCAGAATCCGTGTCGGTATCTGTGTCAACAATCTGGATAGTGGGCGCTTATGAGACCCTGACAGTCCCTGCGACATAGGATTAGGCATTGGTTGAGACCCTGACTGTCCCAAAGCTTCTGCCTTGTCTAATCTTTTGTGCAATGAGTTTACACTAGCATTTAAAACATTCCACATATCCATCCAATCAGGTGTCGGCGGAGACACCACGTTCATTTGCTCCCGCTCCTCTCTAATATAGCCTTCTTCCTCAGACATGTCGACACACGCGTACCGACACACCACACACACAGGGAATACTTTTACTGAAGACATTTCCCCCACAAGGCCCTTTGGAGAGACAGAGAGAGAGTATGCCAGCACATACCCCAGCGCTATATAACCCAGGAATAGCACAGTAACTTAATGTTTGAACAATCGGTGAGGGGGAACATCTTGAAACCCCAGTTTGTACCCTTGGGACACTATTTGTAAAACACACGAGTCCATGTCCGAATGAATCCAGAACTGACTGAAGAGTTTTAGACGTGCCCCCACTGGTGCGGGCTCCTGCAAGAGAGCCCCAGCGTCATGCAGTGGATTTGGCAGAAGCAGAGGATGATCTCTGCTCCTGCGATCTTGAAGAGGATGCAGACCTCTTCTCTCTTCTCCTTCCTCTACCTGCAAAGAAAGGGGAATCTTAACTTCTTGCATATCTATTGGGCCGAAATGACTGCATCAGATAATGATGCGTCTTCATCCGTTGGGAGGGAACATAGGGCAAGAAGGTTGACTTACCTGCGGGAGCTGCCGAGATCAAATTAACTAGGCAGTCACCAAACAAGGCTTCACCTTCATAGGGAAGAGACTCCCTTTCTTCTTGGAGTCAGCATCAGCATTCTCTTGGTGAATCCACAATGCCCTCCTATCCGACACTGCCATGAAATTGGCCCGTGAACTCAAGAGTCCTATATCCCTTGCAGTCTCACGTAAGTATGCTGCAGTGTCCTTGATATGATACAACGTAAGGAGTATCCCATCTCTCCAGGGTATCTATATCGGATGACAAGGTATTCGACCAATTCTTGAATACTACTACTCACCCATGCACATGTAATGGCAGGTCTAAGTAATGTACCCGTGGTTACATAACTAGAAATAATGTAGCTTCCTGCATACGATCCGCTGGATTTGTGACAGGGCCCCGTGCAGAACAGGGGGTGACTCCCACTTTATTCTGTCCGCGGCGGGAAATGAATAAACAACCAGAATCCTTTTGGGGATTTGAAACCATCTTGTCGAGCTGGCCCAGACTTTCTCAAACAGAGATGGAGGAACGTTACATCAGCTTTCATTATATATCTATATATACATACATATAGACCCCTTTGTCAGGAACAGCAGGGTCTTCAGTGATTTTAATATGTCCTTAATATCCACAATCATGTACTGAATGCTCCTTGCCAATATTGGATCTAATCAGGAAACATTATGGTCGACATAAGTATCAGTATCCGTGTCAGTATCAGTGTGTAGTAACTGGGCAAAATAACATTTTTGCGACCCAGCGGGGCCTGAGGGAAAAGAAACATAGCCATGAATATCACATCTATTCTCTACATCTGTGTCTGGGACACAGATTTATCCAACCTTACTCTGATATTACTGAAACATTTACCCAGTCAGTTATTGGTGGTGCCAACAGGGCCACCATCATATGTCTGCATTCCTAATATAGTTTCCTCTTGGGAAAAACATTCAGCCACCGACATGTTGACACACATATACCAAGTACCCACAGACACACCGGCTTATGGGGGACAGACCGTCAGTAAATCTGTCAGAGGGACACAGAGGATTTTTCAGCTCACAATCCAGCGCCAAAAGTACACAGTCTGGGAAATAATAAACTCTATAGTGATAGACTTGTAATGCTCTAAAGATGTTCTGGTGAGGTGAGGAAGAAGCCCCGCCGCTGTAATGGCGCGTATCTGTCCCGCTCAGAAATAATTAATTACGCTAGCGGGGTAAGGACAGTGCCCAGGCACTAATGTCCACTTTTTCCAGCCTTTTGTGAGGAATTTATGCTGCCCATGGTGCCCCCCCCCGTGCCCTGCACCCTGCAGTGCCTGTGTTTGTGTGGGAGCATGGCGCGCAGCGTTCCGCTCGCTGCTCGGTACCTCAGAATGCCGTCACTGAAGAAGAAGTCTTCTGTTCTTCTGCTACTCACATGTCTTCTGGCTCTGTAAGGGGGTGACGGCAGGCTGCGGGAGTGTGCATCTAGGCGTACCCAGCGATCAGCACCCTCAGGAGCTAATGGTGTCCTGTCAGCCTGAAGCAGAGCCATTGAACTCACTAGAAGTTGGTCATACTTCTCTCCCCTAAGTCCCACGAAGCAGGGAGACTGTTGCCAGCAGCCTCCCTGAAAATAAAAAAAACTAACAAGTCTTTTCAGAGAAACTCAGTAGAGCTCCCCTGTAGTGCATCCAGTATCACTGCGCACAATACTAAAACTGGAGTCTGGAGGAGGGGCATAGAGGGAGGAGACAGTTCACACCCTTTGAAAGTCT
This sequence comes from Pseudophryne corroboree, assembly GCF_028390025.1. Classification (NCBI taxonomy): domain Eukaryota; kingdom Metazoa; phylum Chordata; class Amphibia; order Anura; family Myobatrachidae; genus Pseudophryne; species Pseudophryne corroboree. Next base: position 23,350 of record NW_026970138.1, on the reverse strand, counting down.
TAAAGTGCCCATGTCTCCTGCGGATCCCGTCTATACCCCATGGTTCTTAATGTGACCCCAGCATCCTCTAGGACGTATGAGAAAACAAATAACGCACACACGAGGAGGAGAGAACTAAGGAAGCTATAAGGAGAAGAGGGGAGGGAGGGGGGGTTGAAAGGTAAGGTAGTAAAGGCATATTGGATAAACTACAACCTTATACATATTCATTAATGTACCAGTAGTTAGAAGTAGAAGAGCTCTAACAGAAACCACAAAGCTTATCTAAAGCCACACCACACTGGATATGCCCAATCTCATTTGATTTTTGAAGCAAAGCAGTATTGGACTTTGTTAATACATGGATGGGAGACTGCTTGGTAGTATCAGATTCTTTAGGTGTTTTTAAACTACCAACACCATTTTCTTGGTACATTTAATTTTTACATGTATTCTTTTATGTACCAGAAGTTAGAAGTAGAAGAGCTGTAACAGAAACCACCAGCTCATCTACAGCTACAGCACACTGGATTTGCCCAATCTCTCCTGATCATGGAAGCTGAGCAGTGTTGGTCCTGGTTTTAGTACTTGGATGGGAGACCACAAGGAAATACCAGGAGCTGTGTGTATTTTTACAATACTAACACCGTTCTCTTGATGCATTCCATTTTGAAACATTGGGGCAGATCTATTAAGCCTGGTGAACTGATAAAGTGCAAGGTGATAAAGTACCAGCCAGTCAGCTCCTAACTGTCATTTTTCAAACCCAGCCTGTGACATGGCAATTAGGAGCTGATTGGCTGGTACTTTATCACCATGCAAATTATCATTTCACCAGGTTTAATAAATCGGCTGCTTACTCATTTATGTACGAGTAGTTAGAAGTAGAAGAACTCTAACAGAAACCACTAAGCTCATCTACAGCCACACCACACTGTATATGCCCAATATCACCTGATTTTAGGCCTGGTTTGTTCTTGGATGTGAGACCACCTGGGAATACCAGGTGCTGTAGGTAGTTTTATACTACCAACACCGTTCTCTTGATGCATTATATTTTGAAACTTATTCATTGATGTACCAGTAGTTAGAAGTAGAAGTTAGAAACAGCAAAAATCATCTACAGCCGCATCACACTGGATATGTCCAATCTCATCTGATGTTGGAAGCTAAGCAGTGTTGTGCCTGGTTAGTTTTTGGATTTCAGGTCCTGCCTTCTGGTTTGGCCACGGCACCTCGGAAATTCACCAAGGTCATGGCCGTGATGACGACCCTTCACCATCGGTGGACCAGGGAGGAATCTCTCCTCCCGATAAACATTCTGGAATTGCGGGCAGTGTTCAATTCATTGACACTGGCCCTGCCTCTAGTACAGAACAGGCCTGTGCAAGTACAATCGGACAACGACACCACGGTAGTGTACACAAATCATCAAGGCGGCACTCGAAATTGCTTGGCAAAGCTGGAAGTATCAAAAATCCTCAGTTGGGTAGAACGTCATCTGCCAGCAATATCGGCAGTGTTCATTCCCGGAGTCCTCAACTGGGAAGCGGATTTCCTCAGTCGTCAGTACGTTCACGCTGGAGAGTGGAGAGGCCGCAGCCGAAATGTCTGCACTGGTGTCAGTAGGTGACTGAGGCAGGGATGACTGGGAGATAGTGGGTGACTGAAGCATGTATGACTGGGAGATAGTGGGTGACTGAGGCCGGGGTGACTGGGAGATAGTCAGTGACTAAGGCAGGGGTGATAGGGATATAGTGGATGACTGTGGCAGGGGTGACAGGGACAGTAGGAGACTGAGGCAGGGGTGACAGGGATAGTGGGTGACTGAGGCAGGGGTGATAGGGTGACAGTGGGTGACTGAGGCAGAGGTGACAGGGATAGTGGGTGACTGAGGTAGGGGTGATATGGAGATAGTGGTTGACTGAGGCAGGGGTGACAGAGATAGTGGGTGACTAAAGCAGGGGTGACTGGTATAGTGGGTGACTGAGGCAGGGGTCGCAGGTATAGTGGTTAACTGAGGCAGCGGTGACTGGGAGATAGTGGGTAACTGGGGCAGGGGTGACAGGGAAAGTGTGTGACTCAGGCAGGGGTGATAGGGAGATAGTGGGCAGCAGATCACTGCCTCGCTGACAGCAGCACATCCCTGCTTCACTGACAGCAGCACATCCCTGCCTCATTGACAGCAGCACATACCTGCCTCACTTATAGCAGCACATCCCTGCCTCACTGGCAGCAGCAGATCCCTGCCTCACTGGCAGCAGCAGATCACTGCTTCACTGACAGCAGCACATCCCTGCCTCACTGGCAGCAGCAGATCCCTGCCTTACTGACAGCTGTATATAGGGCCTAATTCAGACCTGATCTCTGCTGTGCATATTCACACAACAGGAGATCAGGTCTGAAGTGTGTGTGTGTGTGCTGGTGCCGCAGTGCACCGGCACATGCCAGAGATGCGATCAGCATCGCTGCCCAGTGAGCGCCTCTGCCAACACATACTTATCTTGCATATGAGATCTCTTGTTCATGAAGATAGTTCTCACAGGGTGAGGTTCATCCATTACATTTTAAAGTAGGAAGGTACAAATTACATATTCAAATTACATATATGTGCTGGATTCAAATGTTTTCCCCCCTTCCTTTCTCAATTGTGCCCATCAGCAGCTATTCTAATGTTGCTGCCAATGGGTGTGACACATTCATTTCTTCTGTGGGGTACACTGGACTCCACAAGGATTCACATTGGGGTGTAGAGTAGGATCTTGATCTGAGGCACCAACAGGCTCAAAGCTTTTGACTGTTCCCAAGATGCTCAGCGCCCCCTGCTCTATAACCTCGCTTCCATGAACAGGGAGCTCAGTTTGTAGTTGGTGCCTTCAGTAGCAGGACACTTAACAGGGGGCTGCCTCAGGCAGCCTATACTTAGCTATTAATTTTGACAAGAAAAGAAGAACTTTTTTTATAAGAATGTACAAGGGCTGCAGCAGGCTAGGTCTAATAGACATCTTTACTGCAGCTCCATCACTCCCAGCGGCGCAGTATACTCCCGTGCCCTGGTTGCTGGGTCACTGCAGCGGAGGCTCCGGTTTCTTCCTAAGGTCAGTCACACACACACCGCCCTCCGGGATCACGAGGCCGCTGATGAAAGGGAGGTAAGGGGCTTCTGTGCCCACACTATACCGTGATCCAGCGTGGCAGTAGGGGGCGGGCCGTGTGCGCACTGGCGTGGACACTGATTACTGGGCAGCCGCTCCACTAGCCACCAGGGACAGTTAAGGAGCACAGCTCTGGGGGTTTTTCTCCTATATTAACCCCATTTTGTACTACCTGCAGTGCATTGTGATAGGTAATAGAGCCTGATTCAGGTTGGATTGCAATCACAATAAGCAATCCAACTGCAAAAATTGCTAAGAGCATACGCATGCGCCTGCATTTTCTGTGACTGTCAATCGGTGTGGGGGGGGGGGTCAGCAACACTCCATTTCAAAGTCGGAGATGGAGCGGTGCGGGGGCAGGGCTTCAACGGAGAAACAGGAGGCGTGGTCAGAGCGGCTGCATGACATCACATGCAGGCGTTGCGATCACAAAAATGGTGGCGGCTTCCTGCGCACACGTACAGTCTGCACCAACAGGAGGCTAACCCATTTTTTATGATCACGCTGAACTGCACTGAGACTGCAATTTCAGCGTGGTCAAGAAGGGAGGCGGCATGCTGGGTGGCCATGCCCTGTGATGGGTGGCCCCAGCATGCGAACCAAAGGATTGCAAATTCTGTTACTTAGCAGAATTTGCAATCCTTACTGAATTAGGCCATTGATTACAAAATTGTAAACAATATTTGAAGTTTTTCTTCAGGGACTAACACAAAAGATGCTTGGGGCTACTAACACATGGGTAAGCCACGTAAAGCTTCCCATGGGTCAGTGGCATCACAACGGGGTTGCGGCACACACCCGAGTGTCACCCGCCAAGTGGGGTGACACCAAAGTGCCGGCTCTTCTTCAGTGATAGAATATGGGTGTTTCACTGTGACATTACGTGCAACACCCAGTTTCTGTCACTGTGCAGGAGCCAGCACCACTCACACACTAGTCCCCGGGTACAGCCCCCAACCCCCGGGATACCCGCAGCAACAAAATGGTGATTCAGGCCACGCCCCTACCTATGAGACCATGCCTCCTTTTTACCATTGCGCTGCTTATCTGCGCGCACTGCATTACAATCTCCCTCGCCGCCTCTCTGGGTGTCACCAGTGATAGTGACACCTCTGCCATGCTTGTAGCAGCTGGTCCTAAGATCTACGCCTCCAGCCCTGAGTGTTTTCCCTTGTGACTTGTTGATCATCATAGCGAAGCAGATGCTTACAGAAAACTGCAGGGGCTTAGATTGAAATGAAAAACATTGACGAACCCATCATTTCAGCGACAGGGTCTGCCACACGACTGACTGAAATGACTGGTTGGTTTGGGCCCCCACCAAAAAAGAATCAATCAATCTCTCCTTGCACAAACTGGCTCTACAGAGGCAAGATGTCCACCTCATCATCCTCCGATTCCTCACCCCTTTCACTGTGTACATCCCCCTCCTCACAGATTATTAATTCGTCCCCACTGGAATCCACCATCTCAGATCCCTGTGTACTTTCTTGAGGCAATTGCTGGTGAATGTCTCCACGGAGGAATTGATTATAATTAATTTTGATGATCATCATCTTCTCCACATTTTCTGGAAGTAACCTTGTACGCCGATTGCTGACAAGGTGAGCGGCCGCACTAAACACTCTTTCGGAGTACACACTGGAGGGAGGGCAACTTAAGTAGAATAAAGCCAGTTTGTGCAAGGGCCTCCAAATTGCCTCTTTTTCTCCACCATTCTTTCAAAGGTGACAGAATCATATGCAGTGACAGTAGACGACATGTCAGTAATCGTTGCCAGGTCCTTCAGTCTGGACCAGATGTCAGCACTCACTCCAGACTGCCCTGCATCACCGCCAGCGGGTGGGCTCGGAATTCTTAGCCTTTTCCTCGCACCCCCAGTTGCGGGAGAATGTGAAGGAGGAGCTGTTGACGGGTCACGTTCCGCTTGACTTGACAATTTTCTCACCAGCAGGTCTTTGAACCTCTGCAGACTTGTGTCTGCCGGAAAGAGAGATACAATGTAGGTTTTAAATCTAGGATCGAGCACGGCTGCCAAAATGTAGTGCTCTGATTTCAACAGATTGAATCCTGGTTAAGCAAATTAAGGGCTCCATCCACAAGTCCCACATGCCTAGTTGAATCGCTCTGTTTTAGCTCCTCCTTCAATGTCTCCAGCTTCTTCTGCAAAAGCCTGATGAGGGGAATAACCTGACTCAGGCTGGCAGTGTCTGAACTGACTTCACGTGTGGAAAGTTCAAAGGGTTGCAGAACCTTGCACAACGTTGAAATCATTCTCCACTGCGCTTGAGTCAGGTGCATTCCCCCTCCTTTGCCTATATCGGTGGCAGATGTATAGGCTTGAATGGCCTTTTGCTGCTCCTCCATCCTCTGAAGCATATACAGATGTAGCCACCTTTATCTTGACTGTTTCTCCGCCGAGACGGGCGTTTAGTCACGCTAATGCGATAGCTGAGTTTCATCACAGGCAGGCGCGTTGAGGCGATCTAGATACTCATCATGCATTACACATCTCCACCACTGTGTCGCTAATGCTCCACTAATCCAGTACTTTCGATCGTACAGTATAGCGGCGGATTGATCTACAGCTCTGGCAATACTGTAGGCGTAACGGGAGGCGGTGGAAAAAGTATGGAGTACTGTACAGTATGTGTATGGAGACGCAACTACAGTAATTGTGTAAAAGGAAGAATGTACAGTACAATGTATAAACACCGTGCTTTTAAAATATATGAGCGTCTGAGTTCGCTAATGCATAATCGGAATGGAGGACTAGCAGGAGGCGGAGGAAAACACCGTGCTTTACAAATGCGAGCGTCCGAGTCCTCTAAGTCATAAACCAACAGCAATGGGGCGGGGGCCGGCCGCTGTTTGCAGTACTTTCACACATGAAATTGGAAATCTCTCATGAGGTGTCGTGTCTAGGGGTGAAGGCTCCCACCTCCCTCGCTGGGGGTCCAGGGTTCGAGACCTGATGTGCTTTCTTTCTTTCTTTTTTTTTTTTTTTCTGTAATAATGCACTGTATTATTTTATTTACACTGTAAGACAGTCAATGGAAGGATGCACACAGATTTCACATAAATCAAAGTACATCTGCAGGAGCGATTCTTTACGCTAAATGCACCTAAACAGCGGGAATGAAATGAGTGTATTCTGACGCTACCAACTGAGCAAAACAGTACTGTAGATCTTCAGCGTTTGTGTATTGCACAGGACCTGAATTTCCTCCCTGTGCAGGCCCCCAGGGGGGAAGGGCGATGGGGGTAGGGGGGAGACGATGGAAAATACTGTGCCTTTGAAATGCAATTACATGAGCGTCCGAGTACACTACGGCATACTGTAAACCAACACCAATGGGAAGGAAGTGCCAACCTTATTTTTAATGTGTTCCCGTGACATTCACTTTAAAAAAAAAAAATTTCTCTCCAATACAGTACATCCAATGGAAGGATGCACACAGGTTTCACATACAGTAAATCAAAGTACATCTGCAGGAGCGATTCTTTACGCTAAATGCAACCTACAGTACAGTACTGTAAGTGAGCAAAACAGTACTACAGTGGGCGTTTGTGTATTGCACATGACCAGCATTTGCATTCCCTCCCTGTCTACTGCATGATCTGTGCAGGCTCCCATGGGGGAAGGGCAACAGGCTAGCCGGAGGCGGAGGAAAACACCGTGCTTTACAAATGCGAGCGTCCGAGTCCTCTAAGGCATAAACCAACAGCAATGGGGCGGGGGCCGGCCGCTGTTTGCAGTACTTTCACACATGAAATTGGAAATCTCTCATGAGGCGTCGTGGGCTAGGGGTGAAGGCTCCCACCTCCCTCGCTGGGGGTCCAGGGTTCGAGACCTGATGTGCTTTCTTTCTTTCTTTTTTTTTTCTGTAATAATGCACTGTATTATTTTATTTACACTGTAAGACAGTCAATGGAAGGATGCACACAGATTTCACATAAATCAAAGTACATCTGCAGGAGCGATTCTTTACGCTAAATGCACCTAAACAGCGGGAATGAAATGAGTGTATTCTGACGCTACCAACTGAGCAAAACAGTACTGTAGATCTTCAGCGTTTGTGTATTGCACAGGACCTGAATTTCCTCCCTGTGCAGGCCCCCAGGGGGGAAGGGCGATGGGGGTAGGGGGGAGACGATGGAAAATACTGTGCCTTTGAAATGCAATTACATGAGCGTCCGAGTACACTACGGCATACTGTAAACCAACACCAATGGGAAGGAAGTGCCAACCTTATTTTTAATGTGTTCCCGTGACATTCACTTTAAAAAAAAAAAATTTCTCTCCAATACAGTACATCCAATGGAAGGATGCACACAGGTTTCACATACAGTAAATCAAAGTACATCTGCAGGAGCGATTCTCTACGCTAAATGCAACCTACAGTACAGTACTGTAAGTGAGCAAAACAGTACTACAGTGGGCGTTTGTGTATTGCACATGACCAGCATTTGCATTCCCTCCCTGTCTACTGCATGATCTGTGCAGGCTCCCATGGGGGAAGGGCAACAGGCTAGCCGGAGGCGGAGGAAAACACCGTGCTTTACAAATGCGAGCGTCCGAGTCCTCTAAATTTGAACATCAGGTACTGGATAGTAAACATGTACAGTATTAACTTCTATCATAAAACTCTTATGCATTTTCAGATGTGTAAATTTTAGACTACAGTATTCACAAATGTTTTCTCTCCATACAGGAATTATAGTTGGACAACATGCCAGTAACTATCAACAAAACGATGAGCAAGATAATCGCCAACATGAAAAAAGAAAATAAAACCATCAAAGAGATCCATGCATGGCTCAAGGAAAGTGGCATTATAGTCACTTTAGAAACGGTGCGCTATCATGCATTCGAGAGAACAACGCCCAGATTTGTATTTCCTACAAAATGCACATGGTACGTACTGTACACTACTGTAATGTTTAAATGACTTGCTTTATACCATAAACAATTTTTTTGAAATAAAATAAAAACTTCATCAATTGTAACTGTGATTGTGCTGTTCATGAATTCATATTTTTCATACTGTATTGTACTGTAGGAGAGTGCAACAAATTGTGGAGGAACTAACTCGTGAGGATGATGAGCGTACTGCTCTGCAAATAAAACGAATTCTCCATTCCAAGTATGACCAGGACATATCGGCCACCAGCATCAGAAGGATGCGACGGAAAATGGGATGGACCTTTGGCGCAACAAGGTAAAATACTGAAAGCAGTATAAACCATACAGTAAATGCACTGTTAATAATCCCTTGATACGTGATATAATAATGCCATAAATCATTATACAGAGTGTGTACTTTATACTATATACAGTATGTGTGTGTGTATATACTGTATATATTCTATCCCAAAAGAGATACCTACTGTATAGGCACTCAGAGACAGCAATGAAGCATTGCCGGCTTATTGTGATGATTACATACTGTATACTGTGTGTGTGTGTTTGTGTGTATGTACAGTATGTATATATATATTACTCTGTATGTAACTTAATGTACTGTATGTACAGTTTAATGTATACAGTAGGTATATAATACAGTATACTGCACATACAGTCTACTGTATATACAGTAATCTGTAAATCTGTAATTTCATAACTGTATCTGATTTCATTATTTTTGGCTCTTCACAGGATATCTCCAATGATAAGAGATGTGAATAAAGAAAAGAGAGTGGAACAGGCACGGCGATGGATTGAGAGTGGTGAAACATTTGATGATGTCATTTTCACAGATGAATCGTCTGTTGCCCTTGAGCGGTTCTCCAGAATGTCATTCAGGAAACGTAACCATATCTCTTTAAAACCACGCCCAAAGCATCCATTGAAAGTCCATGTATGGGGAGGCATATCACGATTAGGAGCTGGTCCCCTATTATTTTTCGAAGGTACAGTACTATACTTTATTCTGTGCCTGTGTTCTGTAAAAATACATGTTGTACTGTAGAGTACGTGTAACTGCACAATAAAAGGAGTTGCTTATTAATGAACAACATTTTTTGATTTCTGTAGGAATCATGGATAAGAAATTTTTCCAAGAAACAATAGTAGAGAAATGTATGGTGCCATTTGTGAATAAATATTACCCAACTCACCATAGGATATTCCAAGACAATGATCCTAAACACTCCGCCTCAGCCAAATTTATGGAAGAGAAAGGTATGAATTGGGAACGCACACCACCAGAGTGAGTATTCTTTCAACAGTGTACAAGTAAAATTTTGGATAGCACTCTAGTACTGTAAAAAAATTTTTTGTTTAATAAACAGTACAATATTGTATGTTTAATTTTCTCTATTTACTGTAATGTAATTAATTTTTTCTATACGCTTTTTTTTTATTTTTATATAGATCACCAGACATGAACCCAATCGAATTAGTGTGGGCTCAATTGAAGAGGTACGTTAGGAGTGTTGCAAAGCCAACAACAAAACAGCAACTGGTGGATGGGATAAAGAAATTTTGGCTAGAAGTACTCACACCTGAACATTGTAATAATTATATAAATCACCTGTATAAAGTATTACCTGTTGTAGTTGAAAGAAATGGTCAAGCCACAAATATGTAGTTCTGTATTTTCTGTTTAAAATTTTAAATTGGTGCATTATTAAAAAAAATGATAAAATTGCCTTTGTCTGATTATTGCATAAACTAATGTAGAATATTATACAGTAGTAATGTTATTGATGTGTACTGTATGAACAGTTATTTTCAGTTTTATAAGTCCTGAATAAGAGTACTGTACATTTTGATCAGTGCAGTACATGGAATCGGATGTTGTAATACTTTATTTTTACATTAATATTGATGTTTTTCCAATAAATATTCAATTTTACAGTATGGTACGGTACAGTACATGAGGGTACCTGTACAGTATGATACGTCATTATGGGGGAGAAATACTGTATCCACTAAATGTACAGTAAAATGTTTTTTTCTTATTACAAACACACAAATGCATCTCAGATGGAAATATGCTATACACAGCAGACAGCTTATGGTGACAGAACTTCCCTACTGTATCCCCACCCATAGTCGTGGTATATTTTAGATTGCCTAATGAGACACTCCTGCAGCATTGCCAATGATTCATGTAAAACCTGTGTGCAAACAGTATCTGTATTGAATGCAAAGTACAGTAAGAGTACAGTATACAGTATTATCAGAGCCAAACCTGACCAACATGATGCCCTAGGCTAGATTTTGGCTGATGCCCTCTTGCACAGATGCTACGTAGTTCCGCCTCTAACCCTGCACCCCTTTCCCAGCACCATCACCCATTTTGGCGCTCCTACCCCCTATAATCTAAATAAGAACAATGTGCACATTTAGTGCCAGCCCAAAACAGTGTACAGTATGTTCTTGCTGGGAAGGGGCATGGTAACACAATAATACCCGAAGATGAAATGACACAACACAGTACTGCAACTTTATTCACATTATATCATGCAGTGGTGTCTCTTATTCTCATGACATCATATCATAGTACCACATTACTCCTAACAGTAATGCCCCTTATTCACATTACACCCCACCACATTCATCTTTATTTACATTAGACCACAGGTTCTCAAACTCAGTCCTCAGGACCCCACACAGTGCAGGTTTTGCAGGTCTCACAGAATCACAAGTGAAAAAATTAGCTCCACCTACTGTATGGACCTTCTAAAATGTGTCAGTTAGTAATGAATACATCTGTGCACTTGCTGGTTTACCTGCAAAACATGCACTGTGTGGGGTCCTGAGGACCAAGTTTGAGAACCACTGCATTAGACCATGCAGTAGTGCCCTTTCCTTATGTTACACCAGAAAATATTGTAGTACACCTTATACACATACAGTACAGTAATGCCACACATTAGTAATGCATTTCATATTTAAATTTTCTGATTTAATTTCATAGAGCCGCAGTCACTCACAGAATATAGGCATGTACTGTAGCATCTCATTTTATTCTGCAGAAGCTGATTATTCCCGTTTGGCTAGTTTGCCGCCTCTGTACAGTATATCACAATAGAAAAAAGTTATAGTGTCAGTGAAAAAAGCACCTCATGACAGATACTGTACACAAGCTCATGTCTAAATACTGTATACTGTAAGCAGTGACATTAAGGGGTACAGTACTGTATATGCAATTGCAGTCGAATTCCGGCAGGAATACGGAAAAAATGGACACGGGATCCCCCATCTTTTTAGAACCAGCACCGGGCTCTGCGCCTGGTCCTGGTGCAAAAAATAAGGGGGACAAAAAAAGCGTAGGGGTTCCCCATATTTTTTGAATCAGCACTGGGCTCCACTAGCTGGACAGATAATGCACAGCCGGGGGAGACTTTTATACCGGTCCCTGCGGCCATGGAATTAAATACCCAACTAGTCACACCTGGCCGGAGTACCCTGGAGGAGTGGGGGCCCCTTAAATCAAGGGGACCCCCCTCCAGCCACTCGATTATCTCTATCACCCCTGTGTATTGTAGCTAGGGGATTGTGACGCTCCTTCAGCATTGCCCCGTAGCCTGCAAAATCTGTGCTGTTATTTGCTCCATAGCTGAGTGCCTCCTATGAGCTAGGAGTCACAGGCGGTAGCCATTTCAATTGAGTCTGCCCTGCTATAGAATTGTACAGGTATGTGTACATTACCGTACGGTGCATAGAACCTTTACAGTAGAAACTCTCCTGCAGCTTTGGCCTGCTTTACTGTATGTACTGTAAAACTTGTGTTTTGTCAGTTTGCTATGCGACCGAGCCCGGTGTAACGTACAGTACTGTAATGTGCATAGACCTCGCTTACAGTATCTCTGTGTATTTTGGCTAGGGGATTGTGACGCTCCTTCAGCATCGCCCCGTAGCCTGCACAGCTTATGCCATTTCTCATTCCATACCCAACTGCTGCCTGCCACGAGGTGGGGGTTCAGGAGGTGGGGGTTCATGGGTAGTGGTCGTTTTGACAGTGTGCTATGCGATTGAGTCCGGTGTACCGTAATACTGTATGCAATCCTACAGTAGCTTATCCCTCCCCTGTGTATTTTGGCTAGGGGATTGTGACGCTCCTTCAGCATTGCCCCATAACCTGCACAAGGGTTCAGGGGCGGCGGCCATTTTGCCAGTGTGCTACAGTATGTCATCGAGTCCGGTGTACCATAATATGCATACTGTGTATTTTAGCTAGGGGATTGTGACGCTCCTTCAGCATTGCCCCATAGTCTGTACAATCTGGACTATTACTTGCTCCGTAGCCTAGGGCCTCTGTGGGGCAAGGAGTCATAGGTGGTAGCCATTTCTATTCAGTCTGCCCAGCTACAGAATTGTATGTGTACTGTGTACGGAGCATAGAACCTTAACCTGCATAGAACCTGCACATTATGGTACACCGGACTCGATCGCATAGAACCGCTCATGCAGCTACTGTATGCCCTGGTTTACAGTATGTGAATAAAAAAAATAATAAAGTGTCTGAAAAAAACTACAGTAACATGCATTCGTACTTAAGGAATCGAACCCTGGACTCTGAGTATAGGAAGCGAAACACTTCACCACTTCGCCGCAGACAAATGTATAAATCCGTTGGTTTTGATTATGCTGTAATGGCTACGGGATTAGGACGATAACATACTGTAGAAAATTCCTAATCTTGAGAGGCAATAGTGAACTTGTAACACACATCCATTTGCGACAGTGTACGCTACTGGTTTTACAGTACTGTGTTTTGTCTGCGGGACTTGGACGCTCACATACAGTATTCATAAAGTATTGTAGATGGATCATATACTGTATGCTGTACTATTTGCGTCGGTGTCGTACTGTATATACAGTACTGTATTAAATAATGCAGCGTAATGAGTACAGTATTTACTGTATGCAGCGTAATGAGACGCCTTAGTAAAGTAGTCCTTATTATGTATGTCAGTATTGTATTTTACGGGAGACCACACGCATGCGCAGTGGTGATTGTAAAAAGCGACATCTGGTGGCTGATCGCAGGTATTACACGTAAAGGTAACGCCAAACGTCAAATGTCTGTCTCCGTGCGATTAGATAGCCTCTCTGTGGCTAGGCGCGCCTCGCTACGCCACAGTACGCTGCGTATGGTCGAACGGGACAAACGCCGCGGCCACTCAAGATAAAGGTGGCTACATCTGTAGAGGGTTGAATTCCACCTCGTTACCACCTCTTGCTTCAGATGATGGCAGGGCAGGTTCAGGAATGTTTGGTGGTGCTCCAGTCTTCGGCATGCGGTGGCTGAAGGCAGAAAGTGGCCCGCAATTCTTCGGGCCACCGACAGCATCTCTTGCACGACCCTGCCGTTTTTTAAATAATTCTGCACCACCAAGTTCAATGTATGTGCAAAACATGGGACGTGCTGGAATTTGCCCAGATGTAATGCACGCACAATATTGGTGGCGTTGTCCGATGTCACAAATCCCCAGGAGAGTTCAATTGGGGTAAGCCATTCTGCGATGATGTTCCTCAGTTTCCGTAAGAGGTTGTCAGCTGTGTGCCTCTTATGGAAAGCGGTGATACAAAGCGTAGCCTGCCTAGGAACGAGTTGGCAATTGCGAGATGCTGCTACTGGTGCCGCCGCTGCTGTTCTTGCTGCGGGAGGCAATACATCTACCCAGTGGGCTGTCACAGTCATATAGTCCTGAGTCTGCCCTGCTCCACTTAACCACAGACAAGTGGACATTGGGTACAACTGCATTTTTTAGGACACTGGTGACTCTTTTTCTGAGGTCTGTGTACATTTTCGGTATCGCCTGCCTAGAGAAATGGAACCTAGAGGGTATTTGGTACCGGGGACACAGTACCTCAATCAAGTCTCTAGTTGCCTCTAAATTAACGATGGATACCGGAACCACGTTTCTCACCACCCAGACCTGAGTTATCCGCTTTGCAGCAGGATGACTGCTGTGATATTTCATCTTCCTCGCAAAGGACTGTTGGACAGTCAATTGCTTACTGGAAGAAGTACAAGTGGTCTTCCGACTTCCCCTCTGGGATGACGATCGACTCCCAGCAGCAACAACAGCAGCGCCAGCAGCAGTAGGCGTTACACTCAAGGATGCATCGGAGGAATCCCAGGCAGGAGAGGACTCGTCAGAGTTGCCAGTGACATGGCCTGCAGGACTATTGGCTCTCCTGTCTAAGGAGGAAATTGACACTGAGGGAGTTGGTGGTGTGGTTTGCAGGAGCTTGGTTACAAGAGGAAGGGATTTAGTGGTTAGTGGACTGCTTCCGCTGTCATCCAAAGTTTTTGAACTTGTCACTGACTTATGATGAATGCGCTGCAGGTGACATATAAGGGAGGATGTTCCGAGGTGGTTAACGTCCTTATCCCTACTTATTACAGCTTGACAAAGGCAACACACGGCTTGACACCTGTTGTCCGCATTTGTGTACAGGATGCATACCTTCATGTCCCCATTTATCCACCTCATCAGGCGTAACTCAGATTTGCGGTACAGGACTGTCATTGCCAATTTCAGACGTTGCTGTTTGGTCTCTCCATGGCCCTGAGAATTTTCACCAAGGTAATGGCGGAAATGATGGTGCTCCTGTGCAAGCAAGGTGTCACAATTATCCCGTACTTGGGCGATCTCATAAAAGTGAGATCAAGAGAGCAGTTGCTGAACAGCGTATCACTTTCACTGAATGTGTTACAGCAACACGGCTGGATTCTCAATATCCCGAAGTCGCAGTTGATTCCTACTACTCGTCTGTCTTTCTTGGGCATGATTCTGGACACAGACCAGAAGAGGGTTTATCTCCTGATAGAAAAGGCCCAGGAACTCATGACTCTTGTCAGGAACCTATTGAAACCAAAACAGGTGTCAGTGCATCACTGCACTCGAGTCCTGGGAAAGATGGTGGCATCATACGAGGCCATTCCAATCGGCAGGTTCCATGCGAGGACTTTCCAATGGGACCTACTGGACAAGTGGTCCGGGTCACATTTACAGATGCACTGGTTGATCACCCTGTCCCCCAGGGTCAGGGTATCACTCTTGTGGTGGCTGCAGAGTGCTCACCTTCTCGAGGGACGCAGATTCAGCATTCAGGGCTGGATCCTGGTGACCACAGACGCAAGCCTCCAAGGTTGGGGAGCAGTCACACAGGGAAGAAATTTCCAAGGTCTTTGGTCAAGTCAAGAGACTTGTCTTCACATCAACATCCTGGAACTAAGGGCCATATACAATGCCCTACGTCAAGCGGAGACCTTACTTTGCGACCAACCGGTTCTGATCCAGTCAGACAACGTCACCGCAGTGGCTCATGTAAACCGCCAAGGCGGCACAAGAAGCAGAGTGGCGATGGCACAAGCCACCAGAATTCTTCGCTGGGTGGAGAATCACGCAAGCGCACTGTCAGCAGTGTTCATTCCGGGAGTGGACAACTGGGAAGCAGACATCCTCAGCAGACACGACCTACATCCGGGAGAGTGGGGACTTCATCAGGAAGTCTTTGCACAGATTACAAGTCGGTGGGAACTGCCACAGATAGACATGATGCCGTCCCGGCTCAACAAAAAGCTACAGAGGTATTGCGCAAGGTCAAGAGACCCTCAGGCAGTAGCTGTAGACGCCCTAGTGACACCGTGGGTGTTCCGGTCGGTCTATGTATTTCCTCCTCTTCCTCTCATACCCAAGGTGTTGAGGATAATAAGACAAAGAGGAGTGAGAACAATCCTCATTGTTCCAGATTGGCCACGGAGGACCAGGTATCCGGATCTGCAGGAAATGCTCACAGAAGATCTGTGGCCTCTCCCTCTAAGACAGGACCTGTTGCATCAGGGGCCCTGTCTGTTCCAAGACTTACCGCGGCTGCGTTTGACGGCATGGCGGTTGAATGCCGGATCCTAGCATTCCGGTTGAGGTCATCCCTACGCTGATAAAGGCTAGGAAGGATGTAACGTTAAAACATTACACCGTATATGGCGAAATTATGTTTCTTGGTGTGAGGCCAGGAATGCTCCTACGGAAGAATTCCATCTGGGCCGTTTCCTTCACTTCCTACAAACTGGAGTGAATTTGGGCCTAAAATTAGGCTCTATTAAGGTCCAGATTTCGGCCTTATCCATTTTCTTTCAAAAAGAATTGGCTTCTCTTCCAGAAGTTCAGACTTTTGTAAAAGGAGTGCTGCATATTCAGCCTCCTTTTGTGCCTCCGGTGGCACCTTAGGACCTTAACGTGGTGTTAAGTTTTCTAAAATTACACTGGTTTGAACCACTTAAAACAGTGGAGTTAAAATATCTCACATGGAAGGTGGTCATGTTATTAGCCTTGGCTTCGGCTAGGCGAGTGTCGGAATTAGCGGCTTTGTCACATAAAAGCCCATATTTGGTATTCCATGTGGATAGAGCGGAATTGCAGACCCGTCCTCAATTCCTACCAAAAGTGGTCTCATCTTTTCATATGAACCAACCTATTGTGGTGCCTGTGGCTACGCGTGACTTGGAGGATTCCGAGTTACTTGATGTGGTTAGGGCTTTGAAAATTTACGTGGCCAGGACGGCTAGAGTCAGGAAAACTGAAGCGCTGTTTGTCCTGTATGCAACCAACAAGATTGGTGCCCCTGCTTCAAAGCAGGCTATTGCTCGCCGGATTTGTAACACGATTCAGCAAGCGCATTCTATGGCTGGATTGCAGTTACTGAAATCGGTCAAGGCCCATTCCACGAGGAAAGTGGGCTCTTCTTGGGCGGCTGCCCGAGGGGTCTCGGCACTACAGCTGTGTCAAGCTGCTACTTGGTCGGGTTCACACACCTTTGCAAAATACTATAAGTTTGATACCCTGGCTGAGGAGGAACTCATGTTTGCTCAATCGGTGCTGCAGAGTCATCCGCACTCTCCCGCCCGTTTTGGAGCATTGGTATAATCCCCATGGTCCTTACGGAGTCCCCAGCATCCTCTAGGACGTTAGAGAAAATAAGATTTTAAACCTACTGGTAAATCTTTTTCTCGTAGTCCGTAGAGGATGCTGGGCGCCCGTCCCAAGTGCGGACTACTTCTGCAATACTTGTATATAGTTATTGCTTCAATAAGGGTTATGTTATAGTTGCATCGGTCCTGCACTGATGCTATGTTGTTTTTTCATACTGATAACTGGGTAGTTTATCACAAGTTATACGGTGTGATTGGTGTGGCTGGTATGAATCTTGCCCTGGATTAACAAAATCCTTTCCTCATACTGTCCGTCTCCTCTGGGCACAGTTTCTCTAACTGTGGCATAGAGGGAGGAGCCAGTGCACACCCAGAACTAAAGTCTTTCTTAAAGTGCCCATGTCTCCTGTGGAGCCCGTCTATCCCCATGGTCCTTACGGAGTCCCCAGCATCCTCTACGGACTACGAGAAAAAGATTTACCGGTAGGTTTAAAATCTTATTTTCTACTTTATTCTTTTCTATCCTAGTTTATTACGACCAACTCTCATCCAAGGAGTTTGATATTCTACTACCTGCATGCAATTTAAATTGCTTAAATTGTTTATATGGTTGATTTGTCCTTCACAATCCATAATCTGCAACTTGGATGTACTTGTGTCATTGAAAATCTTATAATAAAAATGTATATACAGATACTCAACCTGTATATTGAAAAAAAAAAAAAAGTTATAAGACATATGCATTCAATATTTGAAGAAACAAAATAAAATAAAGCTATCTATTGGGTTTCACTAACAAGCACATTGGAAGACTTGACTACTGTTAAAAGACATGCATTACATGGTATAGAGCCACAAACCACAATGTAGTAAAATAAAAACAAACTTACATGTGTATCAAACCTATGTGAGGCTTACATTGATAGTCCAAGATCAACACTCTATCAACTGTGCAAACTAGACTGCACATAAATGCCATAAAATTTATCTGAGATTTTAGTAAATAAGGCCCGTTGCTGTCCGGGTCACGCAGCCGTCACGGCCCGCCCCCATACGGTCCGGTCATGTCTGCGTTGTCCTGACTGTGCCCCCAAAATGGCGGCACAACGCCGCTGGCCCGACTCCTCCTGCCCAGTGACCGCCTCTGCCTGTCAATCAGGCAGAGGCGCTCACTGGGCAGAGATGCTGATCGCATCTCTGGCATGTGCCGGTGCACTGCGGCACCAGCACACACGCACTTCAGACCTGATCTCCTGTTGTGTGAATATGCACAGCAGGGATCAGGTCTGAATTAGGCCCTATATACAGCTGTCAGTAAGGCAGGGATGTGCTGCTGCCAGTGAGGCAGGGATGTGCTGCTGGTAGTGAAGCAGTGATGTGCTGCTGTCAGCGAAGCAGTGCTGTGCTGCTGTCAGCGAGACAGGGATGTGCTGCTGTCAGCGAGGCAGGGATGTGCTGCTGTCAGCGAAGCAGGGATGTGCTGCTGTCAGCGAAGCAGGGATGTGCTGCTGTCAGCGAAGCAGGGATGTGCTGCTGTCAGCGAGGCAGGGATGTGCTGCTGTCAGCGAGGCAGGGATGTGCTGCTGTCAGCGAGGCAGGGATGTGCTGCTATAAGTGAGGTAGGGATGTGCTGCTGTCATTGAAGCAGGAATGTGCTGCTGCAGTGAGGCAGAGATATGCAGCCCACTATCTCCCTATCACCCCTGCCTGAGTCACACACTTTCCCTGTCACCCCTGCCTCAGTTACCCACTATCTCCCAGTCACCGCTGCCTCAGTCAACCACTATATCTGCGATCCCTGCCTCAGTCACCCACTATACCAGTCACCCCTGCTTTAGTCACCCACTGTCACCCTATCACCCCTGCTTCAGTCACCCACTATCCCTGTCAACCCTGCCTCAGTCACCCACTATCTCCCAGTCACCCCTGCCTCAGTCAGCCACTATCCCTGTCACCCCTGCCTCAGTCTCTTACTGTCCCTGTCACCCCTGCCACAGTCATCCACTATCTCCCTATCACCCCTGCCTTAGTCATTTATTATACCTGTCACCCACTTTCTTCCCATACTTACCCAACCCCTTCCTATCACCCCTCCCTCAGTAACCCACTATCTCCCTGTCACCCACTATCTCCCAGTCACCCCGGCCTCAGTCACCCACTATCTCCCACTCATACATGCTTCAGTCACCCACTATCTCCCAGTCATCCCTGCCTCAGTCACCTACTGACACCAGTGCAGACATTTCTGCTGCGGCCTCTCCACTCTCCAGCGTGAACGTCCTGACGACTGAGGAAATCCGCTTCCTAGTTGAGGACTCCTGGAATGAACACTGCCGATATTGCTGTCAGATGACTTTCTACCCAACGGAGGATTTTTGATACTTCCAGCTTTGCCATGCAGTTTCGAGTGCCGCCTTGATGATTTGTGTACACTACCGTGGTGGCGTTGTCAGATTGTACTTGAACAGCCCTGTTCTGTACTAGAGGCAGGGCCAGTGTCAATTAATTGAACACTGCCTGCAATTCCAGAATGTATATCAGGAGGAGAGATTCCTCCCTGGTCCACCGACCCTGGAGAAAGTGTTGCTCCAACACCATGGCCCAGCCCAAAAGACTGGCATCCATTGTCAGGAGGACACAGTTGGAGATCCAGAAGGGATGGCCCCTGCTCAACTGTTGGTCCTGTAGCCACCAGCTCAGTGTCAGACGAACCTCCGGAGTCAAGGAGATCATTTGAGACATCATCTGATGAGGCAGGCCGTCCCACTTGGAGAGGATTAACCTCTGCAGAGGGCGGTAATGAAATTGAGCGTACTCTACCATATCGAAAGCCGACACCATGAGGTCTAGTACTTGCATCGCCGTGTGTATCAACACTCTTGGGCGAGAGAGGACGATACTGTCCTGAATTTTCAGGACTTTCTCTGGAGACAGAAACAATTGTTGGCTGTGTGTGTCCAGCAGTGCCCCTAGGTGCACAATGTTCCGAGCAGGGACCAGCGAGGACTTTTTGCAGTTGAATAGCCACCCGTGGACTTTTAGGAATTGGACCGCCAGTTCCAGATAACTGTGGAGAACCTCTTGGGAGTTCACCAGGATCAGCAAGTCGTCCAGATTTGTCAGGATCCTGATTCTCTGATGGTGAAGGGTCGTCATCACGGCCATGACCTTGGTGAATATCCGAGGTGCCGTGGCCAAACCAGAAGGCAGGACTTGAAATCCAAAAACAAACCAGGCACAACACTGCTTAGCTTCCATCATCAGATGAGATTGGACCAGTGGCGTAACTACTGCCCCCGCAGTCCTCGCGGTGGCTTGGGGGCGAGGGGCTGCGGGGGCGCCACTGATTTACAGCAGACTGACATGCGGACGAGCGTCCGCATGTCAGTCTGCAGTCTCCTTCCCTCCGCCGCTTTTTGGAGGGACACGGAGGGCACACAGCGTGCCTCCCTGTGTCCCTCCTGCTGCATCATCTCCGGCGGCCGCGGGTCTAATAGGGGGAAGTGCCGTCCGTGAGCTCTAATTGGCTCACGAACCGGCACTTCCCCCTATTAGACCCGCGGCCGCCGGAGATGATGCAGCAGGAGGGACACAGGAGAGACGAGCTGTGCCCTCCGTGTCCCTCCAAAAAGCGACGGCGGGGGGGGGGGTAAATATCTGGCACTGGGGGCATATATGGCACGGGGGGGAGGAATATCTGGCACTGGGGCATTTCTGGCACTGGGGGGAATATCTGGCACTGGGGGCATATCTGGCACTGGGGGGGATATCTGGCACTGGGGCATATATGGCACTGGGGGGGAATATCTGGCACTGGGGGCATATATGGCACTGGGGGGGGGTATCTGGCACTGGGGGCATATATGGCACGGGGGGCATATATGGCACTGGGGGGAATATCTGGCACTGGGGGCATATATGGCACTGGGGGGGAATATCTGGCACTGGGGGCACATGTGTACCTGGCACATGGGGGGGACGACTATATTTGGCACTGGGGCATGTAAGTACCTGGCACCGTGGGGGAATATCTGGCACTGGGGACATATGTGGCACTGGGAGCACTGCCCTAGCAACAAAGACTACCTCCTAGCAACGAGCATGACACCCAGTGCATGAAACATCTGGCAACGAGCATGACACCCAGTGCATGAAACACCTGGCAACGAGCATGACACCCAGTGCATGAAACCCCTGGCAACGAGCATGACACCCTGAGCATGAAAACCCCTGGCACCGTGCATGGAACCAAGAGCATGAAACCCCTGGCAACGAGCATGACACCCAGTGCATGAAACCCCTGACAACGAGCAGGTAATTGAAAAGTAATTAGAAGCCTTACTGTAGACTTAATGTGTAATGGGCATTACGGTGTGTGGCATAATGTATCACGGACATTGCGGTGTGTGTCATAATGTGTCGCAGGCATTACGGTGTATGGTATACTATATCGCGGGCATTGTGATATGTGGTATAATGTCTCAGGGTCATTGCAGTGTGTGGCATAATGTATCACGGACATTGCGGTGTGTGTCATAATGTGTCAGGCATTACGGTGTGTGGTATAGTATATCACGGCATTGTGGTATGTGGTATAATGTCTCAGGGTCATTGCAGTGTGGCATAATACATAACGGGCATTGCGATGTGTGGCATAGGGTATAACGGGCAGGGCATTGCGGTATGTGTCACAGGCATTACGGTGTATGGTATACTATATCACGGGCATTGTGGTATAATGTCTCAAGGTCATTGCAGTGTGTGGCATAATGTGTCACAGGCATTGTATGTGCTATAATGTATCGGGCATTGCAGTGTGTGGCATAATGTATCACGGACATTGCGGTGTGTGTCATAATGTGTCACAGACATTGTATGTGCTATAATGTATCAGGGGCATTGCAGTGTGTAGCATAATGTATAACGGGCATTGCGATTCCTGTCATAATGTGTCACAGGCATTACGGTGTGTGGCATAATGTGTCACAGACATTACGGTGTGTGGCATAATGTGTCGGGGGCATTACAGTGTGTGCATATTGTGTCGTGCATTATTGTGTGCGGCATAATGTCTAAGGGCCATTGCAGTATGTGGCATAATGTATACTGGGCATTACTATAAGGAGGAAAAATGACAAATAATGTAAGGGGCATGAATCAGGATTATTTTTCTTTCCTGTGGTGGCCAACGTATGGGCGTGCAGGTTGCAAAACTGGGGTATAAGGTAGTCTTTTCCTGCAATGCCACGCCCCTTTATGCGAAATCACGCCCACTCCAACAAAACCACGCCCCTTTTTTTGCCGCGCGCGCCTTAGGCGCGCGCATATTTATCCCTTTCTTGCTCCCAATTATGGAGCATGAAGGGGGGGGGGGGGGGGCGCCGAAGAATTTTTTGGCTTGGGGGAGAAAAATTTCTAGTTACGCCACTGGATTGGACATATCCAGTGTGATGCGGCTGTAGATGATTTTTGCTGTTTCTAACTTCTACATCAATGAATAAGTTTCAAAATAGAATGCATCAAGAGAACGGTGTTGGTAGTATAAAACTACCTACAGCACCTGGTATTCCCAGGTGGTCTCACATCCAAGAACAAACCAGGCCTAAGATCAGGTGATATTGGGCATATACAGTGTGGTGTGGCTGTAGATGAGCTTAGTGGTTTCTGTTAGAGTTCTTCTACTTCTAACTACTCGTACATAAATGAATAAGCGGACGATTTATTAAACCTGAGAAACACCTACTGTATTTGCACCTGCCAGTGACAACCTAATCTACCACTCACGCCGAGCATCAGGAGGACTTTGGACGTATCTCCGGATAAGGCTCGTTTGGAACGGTAAATTAGCACCAGAGCCGGGAGGGTTACAAAGACGGAAACCTGAGGCGGAGTGGTAATTAAAACTTAACATGGCCATGTCTTATAAAAACTGTGACTATATCCATTAATCCTACTGCTTCACGATGAAATTGCTGTTAATCTGATCAGCGTCATTTAAAGTGGACAAAAAAGCTGCTAAATACTATACGTACTATATATGATTGAAAGCAAGCCCTATTCCATATATCATACATTATCTAACGTTATAACATCTATCCTAAGATTACCATCACCAAAGAAAGGAAACAGCAGTAAACTAAATGAAACTAAGTAACCAGACATTGGACTCAGCTGTTGCAGTTGTAGCAGTTAAGTGAAACACTGGGACTCATTGAAACTATTGTATCTCTTTCTGTACTAAGAGGGCTAGCTAAACCAATTTGTGGAGCAGAGCATTTTCTTATATATTATTAATTGATGTCAATGTGGTTTTAGTTT